>NW_025855126.1:1409173-1579541 GCF_002878395.1 Capsicum annuum
TAATCGTTCAAAGATGACCCTTGCAAAATCAAACACTAAAACTTGATGGATTCAAAACTCTTAGCTTGTATTACCTTAAGTGACTCATATGAACATGCTTAATGAATCATAAGCTATCCTATCACTAGGATATTCATTGTAAGTCATGTACTCAAGTATGAATCACAGGATAGGAAATTTCATATGTAGGAATACTTATTCACTTCCTAGCTTAGAAATATGTGGCGTATTGTAATATCTCCTCTTTGGGAATATTCGTCCTCGAATGAGAATTTACTGAGAAGGGATACAAGACAATAGAATCTGAAAAAAACATGAAGAACTGCAACTTAATCTCATGACTGACATGCTAAACATACTGAACTCATGCATATCTGATGCACGGACAACTGACACATGAATGCAAGACTGAGTATAAAAAGGTTAATAGGTACTAATTTTAGACTGGAAACAAGAACATGAAACTGAATAAGATTAAGGAGAGCTGTTACCTTGAGCTTGATCTGAATTGGTGAGGAAGAGGTGAGGATACTTGGTACGCATATCTGCTTCTGCTTCCCAAGTAGCTTCCTCATGAGAGTAATTTCTCCAAAGAACCTTGACTAGAGGGACTTCTTTGTTCCTCAATCTACGAGTCTGATAATCTAAGATTTCGACTGGAATCTCTTCATAAGAGAGGCTGTTCTAAATGTCCAAGCTCTGAATAGGGACAACAACTTCTGGGTCACCTATGCATTTTTTTAGCAAAGAGACATGGAAGACTGGATGGACTGAGGCTAGATCTGAAGGTAAGTCAAGCTCATAAGCTACCTTGTCGAAGCGACAAAGAATTCTGAAGGGACCGACATACCGAGGACTGAGTTTCCCTTTCTTGCCGAACCTCTTTACTCCCTTCATGGAAGAGATCTTAAGATAGACATAGTCATTGACCTTGAAATTGAGATCCTTTCTAAGAACATCTGCATAGGACTTCTGTCGACTCTAAGTAGCCCGGAGTCTCTCTCTGACCAACTAAACAATCTCTAACGCGTCGAATACTAAGTCAGGACCTATGATTGAGGCCTCACTAACTTCAAACCAACCAATCGGAGATCTACATCTCCTACTACAGAGAGCTTCGAATGGAGCCATCTGAATACTAGAATGATAGCTATTATTACATGCAAACTCAATCAAAGGCAAGTGGTCATCCCAACTTCCCTTAAAGTTAATTGCACACGCCCTTAGCATATCTTCAAGAGTCTGAATGGTCCTCTCTGCTTAACCATCTATCTAAGATGATAGATAGTGGAACACCATGTAACCTGACTAACTCCCTGATATAGAGTTTGGCATGATCCTCGGCGGAATACGAAGTACGAACAGGAAGGAAATGAGCTGACTTGGTCATTCTATCTATAATAACCCAGACAGAATCATGCGGATGATGAGTTCTATGGAAATCCGTCACGAAGTCCATGTTAACTTCTTCCCACTTCCAAGTAGGAATGGTGAACTCTTGCATGGAACCACTAGGTTTCTGATGCTCTATCTTAACCTACTGACATATAGAGCACTTAGACACAAACTCTGTAATATCTCTCTTTATCCCACTCCACCAATAGATCTCCCGCATGTCACGGTACATCTTAGTGGACCCTGGATGAATAGAGTATAATATACTATGCGCTTCTGCAAGAATTTGCTGCCTCAATTCATCTACACCTGGAACACATAGACGACCCTGACAACGAAGAACACCATCTCCCTCTTGGGAGAAAACCTCGAATTTCTAATTTTGAACTAAATCTTTGAGCTTGACAAGGCTAGGATCCCTGTCTTGTTTCTCTTTCACCTCGGAAACTAGAGATGACTCTGAACTACTATGAACACATACACCACCCTCTGAAGAATCAACTAAGCGAACGCCTAGTCTGGCAAGCTGATGGATCTCTTGAGCCATCTTTTTCTTACTATCCTCAATGTGAGAAATACTACCCATGGAGAGTCGACTAAGAGCGTCGTCCACAACATTGGCCTTGTTCGGATGATAAAGAACACTCATGTCATAATCCTTCAAGAGCTCTAACCACCTTCTCTGGCGAAGATTGAGATCTTTTTAGGAAAAGACATACTGGAGGCTTTTGTGGTCTGTGAAGACATCTACATGAACTCTATAGAAATAATGCCTCCAAATCTTCAAGGCAAAAACTACCGCTACTAACTCAAGATCATGAGTAGGATAATTTTTCTCATGTGGCTTTAACTGTTTGGATACGTAGGCTATGACCTTACCATGCTGTATGAGGACATAACCTAAAACCACTCTGGATGCATCACAATAGACTACAAAACCGTCTGAACCATTTGGAATAGCTAGAATTGGAGCTGAGGTGAGTCGAGTCTTCAACTCTTGAAAGCTCTTCTAGCATGAATCTGACCACTGAAACTTAATCTTCTTCTGAGTCAATATGGATATAGGAGATGCAATAGAAGAAAATCCCTTAACAAACAGTATGTAATAGCCAGCCAAACCCAAGAAACTCCTAATATCTGATGGAGATAGTCTGGGCCAGTTTTTTACTGCCTCAATTTTCTGAGGATCTACTTTAATGCCATCACCAAAAATAATATGGCCAAGGAATGCTACTTATCTTAGCCAAAATTCACACTTGCTAAACTTAGCTAATAACTGGTGATCCCTGAGAGTCTGAAGAACAATCCTGAGATGGTCTGCATGATCACGCTCTGTAAGAGAATAGACCAGAATATTATCTATAAAGACTATGACAAACATGTCCAAGTACTTCTTGAACACACGATTCATCACATTCATAAAAGCTGTAGGGGCATTGGTAAGACCAAATGACATGACTTAAAATTTAAAGTGACCATATCAAGTACCGAAAGCTGTCTCCAGAATGTCACATTCTCTAACTCTGAGCAGATGATAGCCTGATCTGAGGTCTATCTTGGAGAAGTAACTGGCACCCTGAATTTGGTCGAATAGATCATCAATCCTGGGAAGAGGATGTCTG
This sequence comes from Capsicum annuum, assembly GCF_002878395.1. Classification (NCBI taxonomy): domain Eukaryota; kingdom Viridiplantae; phylum Streptophyta; class Magnoliopsida; order Solanales; family Solanaceae; genus Capsicum; species Capsicum annuum. Next base: position 1,412,191 of record NW_025855126.1, read on the forward strand.
TTCTTGACTGTGACCTTATTGAGTTGACGGTAATCAATACACATCCTGAGAGAACCGTCTTTTTTGTGCATGAATAACACTGGCGCACCCCATGGGCAAATGTTGGGTTTGATGAATCCCTTATCTAAGAGATCCTTCAACTGATCTTTCAGTTCCTTGAGTTCTGCTGGTGCCATTCTATATGGTGGAATAGAAATAGATTGAATATCCTGAAGAAGGTTTATGCCGAAGTCTATTTCCCTTTCGAGAGGAATGCCTGGAAGATCTTTGGGAATGACATCTAAGTATTCATTAACAACAGGGACTGTTTCAAGGCTGGGCAATTCAGAACTGGAATCTTTAACATGCACGAGATGATACACACACCCCTTAGAAATCATTCTCCTTGCCCGAAGGTAGGAAACAAATTAACCCCTGAACGCTGAAATGCTACCCTTCCACTCTAAGATGGGCTCATTTGGGAACTAAAATTGAACTATCCTAGTTTTCCAGTCGACTGTGGCATAGCAGGAATGAAGCCAATCCATGTCGAGAATGACATCAAAATCAGTCATCTCTAACTCCACTAAATCTGCTGATGTGGATTTCAGAGATATAATAATCAGGCAGTTCCTGTATACCTGCCGAGCTATGATGGTTTTAACCACTGGGGTAAAGACTGAGAAGGGCTCTGCTAGGACTTCGGGACTGATTCTGGAATTGCCTTCTATGTATGGAGTAATAAAAGGCAAAGATGCACCTGGGTCTAGCAAAGCATAAACATGAACAAGGAAAATTTGTAACGTACCAGTAAGGACATCAGGATAATTTTCCTGATCTGTAAGGACTGAAGAGCATAGAGTCTGTTTGGGAGTTGCCCACTGGTAGCACTAAAAATGGCACCCTGCTGGTTCGGGCGTCTAGAATGAGCTGTAGAATGATTTTTCTGACCCTGAAGACTTGACTGCAGACACTCCCTAATTCTGTGGCCTGGCTTGCCACAACCAAAACAGACATCACTACCGGCTCTACAAATGCCCTTGTGGTTCTTACCACAAGTCTAAAAAAGGGGATTCGTTTGGGCACTACTAACACTACCCTGAGATTTAGAGCCTGACGCTTTGTCTCTATTGTCGCGTCTGAAATTTGGCATTGGAGCACTGGCAGAGAAAGGATCTGGAACGACTGACTTAGAGCAAAACTATGAATGGTTTCCTTCATCTGACTTGGGGTAAGCAAAGTTGAAGTTACTTGACCTTTCTCTCTTGTTATGCCTCTCCCTTGTCTTAAACTTCTGCTCTTCTACTTGCTAGGCATGGGTCATGAGTCTGACTAAGGTCATATCACCGATCAGCATCGTAGACTACACTTATTTACCACGCTATCATTGACCCCTGACACGAACTTGCTCATCTTACCTCTATTGTCTGTAACCACATAAGGAGCATACCTGGCTAGCTTAGTAAATCTAAGAGAATACTTCCTAACCATCATATTCCCCCTGCCTAAGGTTGATGAACCCAAGAACTTTGGATTTTCTCAGCTCTTGGGGAAAGAATCTATCTAAGAAGGCTGTGACAAATTCCTCCCACTCGATAGGGCCTGTATCATCTAACCTCTCAGACTTCCACTGTTTGTACCAATCATGAGCAACATCCTATAATTGGTAGGCGGCTAACTCAGCACTCTCAATAGAAGTAACACCCATGATGTCAATGACCTTCTGGACTTGGTCAATGAACTCTTGAGGGTCCTCATCAGACTTAGACCCATGGAAATATTAAGGGTTTATCCAGGTGAAGTCCCGAACCTTAGATGCTTTAGGATTAGCCACTGGATTGGCCAGAATGACTGGTGGCCATTCATTCTGTGAAGCCATGGACTAAGCAAGTGTGGTAAATGCGGCTCTAAACTCCACATGGGAAACATGTTCACCCAAAGAATCTTCGGGCTGAGGAGCTGGCTGGTTTTTTCTCTTTGGGGCCATGGTCTAGAATAATAGAAGAATGGATTAGACTGAGAGTTTAACTTGTGATTATGCTCACTAGCATGACATGAATAATGAAGAAAGGGAACTGTTCCTAAAAAATCTTATAGCCTCCCGCACATAAATGTGGCGCGGAGCATACCCATGTACAAGACTCTACTAGATATAGCTTTCAGACTTCCTAGGACTCTATTGAACCTTAGTCTCTGATACCAAGTTTGTAACACCCCAATTCGCTGAACCGGAATGCTACACGATGCTCAAGACCTCGAGGGACCACAAGCTAACCCATGACCGATATCTGTACCTGTATACTACAAATCATGATATAATAATGCGGAATACATAGAACTATAAGTCCATAAGGTTCAACTGAATAAAATCATGTGGGTGAAAATATCCAAAATAGCTCAATCTGAAAGCTAAGTCTGAACATTAATCTGAAAGCCTCTAAACTATCTGAATAAGGATTTAAAGGAACATGTCACCAACTAACTCTGTAAAACTAAACTAAAGAAATAAATAAATGTATCAAATCATATTGTCCTCGAATCAATGAGGACTCACTGTTTCTCTACGACTAGAATACTACCACTACTGCTGGGCTGGAGCTTGTGTCTCAGAACCTATGGTGTAACATGAAAAAAAACACCATAGCACAAATACGTTAGTACAACTGGAGTATTGAGTATACAAGAAAGGTTGGCGGAACATAAAGGGTTTCATGCATGAACAACACTGACTGACTAATATGAACGTGGGAGTGCAAACATATATATACATAGAAACTGGGACCGTGAATACGTGATAGAATGACCTGTAACCTAATACATGGTTTACTTATAACTGTCATGACTGACACTGAAACTGATAACATAGACGACTATATCTGATAGTCCTGTATATACTAAAATTTGAAGAACGCCCTGAGTTCTTTTGTTGAGACTGATACTAACACTGTGGGAAGTAGTGTTTAACCGACATGCCCCATGTATGCCGTTATGGCTAAGCTGGGGTCCAATCTTTGCCCCGACTAGAGGGGTGTCAATACCGTGCCACGGGTAAGGACAGCCTGTGAGTGACCCTTATCTGGCGGGTACTCAATGAGAACAGTGGGAACCCTAAAATGATGGGTTAAGCCACCTCATCAACCCTAATTTGACGGGTTAAATGTCTCAACCTACGCTGGCTACGTAGTTTTGGAACACAAGGATGACTACTAAGAATCACACCTTGAACTGGCGAGTGAGTTCCCATCCTTGGGTTCACTCGGTGCAACCTCTACTCCCATCTGGAGGGACTGGACATGAATAACTGACTGTGCATGACTTAATCTTACTATATTCCATTGACTGGTGGAATGTTACTGATATCTGACAACTGACTAAGATCATGAGGTTTTCCTGAGTCACATGACTGAATGAAGTCTATGGAATCATAGCTTGAGTTCGGATATTGTAAAACATGACATGGCTCTAGTCACACAGCTATAGTTTTTGGTTACAAGTACCCCCAGGACTCGATAGAAGGAAACTGACACACATGACATAACTTGATCACAAGATTTGAGTCCACAATTCACAATATCATAAGTACGGCTTTCAAAATAAAAATGATTCTCAACAAACTATCACATGATCGAGAATGCACACACCATGTATATACTTACATGGCTTCAATAACATGGTCATTCCATATCGTAACAATAACATGAGCATCTCGTACACCTTCTTCAATTCAAGACAATAGCACGGGGATCACGTTGAACATAAACTTAGAACACGGATAGTCATTTAGGACTTAATATGTCATAAAAGCATGATTTCTATTCCCTTAGGTATTTTCACAAACACCTTACATGCACATCTTAGGCATAGGTGAATTCATCAATATTACAAATATTCAACCACCAATTTCACATATTTATATGTTAAATACAACCATATCCTCACAATAAACATACAAAGATCCCATCTTAGGCATCATCAAACTCCAACCACATGAATATCAACCACCAACAATATAAACATTATAATACAAAATTTAGAAGATGGTTCTTGAGCTTCATGGACTAAAGAAGTCCATGAATCAACTTACGCATAACTTAGAAGGAAGATTCTTGATGATTGACTAAGGAATTTTCTTGAAATCGGATCTTCAAGCTTAGTTATACAACCCTAGTTGTTTTTCTCTTTGTTCTCTTAGATGATTAGCTTTGAGATGATAATAGGGTTGTAATATGTTTAGAAGCTATATATTTTATAGGGTTAAGTTTAGGAACGTGTAAGGAGTGTTAAAAGACTTAATTCCCTTAAAATAACTCAAAACGGAGTGTTTTTGGTACCTGGAACTGATTAGGCGGTGCTCAAGTGATTACCTAAGCTAGGTTGGGCGGTGCCTAACCAATCTCCTATGTTTGGTTGCACGGCTCCTAACCAATCGCCTATCCTTACTGTCTCTCACAAAAATGGGCATAACTTTTCACTCGGGTATTAGATTAAGGAAAAATTGGTATCGTTGGAAAGCTAATTTGATTCTCTATAATTTCGTGGGTCTAAATAATACAAAATACCACATTAAAATCGAGTTATTTTCGTTCAAATATGACCCTTGAAAAATCAAACACTAAAACTTGATGGATTCAAAAACTCTTAGCTTGTATTACCTTGAGTGACTCATATGAACATGCTTAATGCATCATAAGCTATTATATCACTAGGATATTCATTGTAAGTCATGTAATCAAATATGAATCATAGGATAAGAGGTTTCATACGTAGGAATACTTATTCACTTCCTAGCTTAGAAACATGCGGGGTATTACACAAACTCATAATTTTCAAGAAGCCTTGGCATAATTTTAAAAAATCTTCTTGACCACATATAAATCTTGACAAAAACCACATCTAGACACATTTTTTTCACTAACCTTTTCTCTAATAATTTTCCATAAAGCAGTTCCTAAAAATTGTCCAAATGTATGTGTCGCTATCTCTTGATCTCACCAAAACATTGTTGTACTTGCAGAATTGTCAATTTTTTTGGTTACAAACTAAATCAAACACACTATTGCTTGACCCAATTAAACCTTATTTTGGATATAGTGAAAGGAATTGTATAACTACTTATGGCCCCGGATATGGATCTAGTTATGGGATGTTGTAAGATGAAATCTGGTGGTTTATTTCTATGACCTATGATGCTGGTTCATTAAGACAGAACCTGCAATCTCTTGAGTTAAAGTACTCAAAAACTAAAATATTTTCTGCTTAGATTTCCTGGGATAAACATAAGAGTCTAAATACAAAATATTGCTAAGATAACATGCCTTATAAATGAGTACATGACTTCCTAGAATTACTAGAATGAGAAACTGCAAAACTACCAAAAAAGTAACTACTTTTGGACTTATAAACTACAATTAACTAGTGCAGTAACTACTGCTATAGTTTTCTACTGCAAGAAATAATTACTGTAATTAACTAGTGCAGTAACTACTACTGGCATCTAAGGAGTGATAACAGACTGACCTGGCTACCACCACCTTTAGTATTTCAGGGAAGTTAATTAGAGCACAAGAATCAGTTGTATTTCTTTCACAAAGAATATATCACTTACCTGCAGTGACCATTCCAGTATCCCCTTTACAATTTTTTATTTCAATATCATGAGTAAATTTATCTACCTATACACAACCAAATATATTTGCATTCCTCTACAGGTGGGTGAACTAATTGGAGGAAGCCAAAGAGAAGAGGATTAGGAGGTCCTCAGATCAAGGTATGACACACAAATTTACTTTTCTAGTAGACAGAAAGATTATGTATCTGGTTTCTATACTATTATTTATCTTGAGCCGGGGGTATCAAAAATAACTACTCTACTTCTTTGAAGGAATAGGTATGGACTGCATACATCTTACCCTCCCCAAACCTCACTTTGTGGGAATACACTGAGTTTTTTGTTGTTATTGTTGTTGTTGTATTCATTATTTGAGTTTCTTTTAAAAACCTAGAAATGTAACTGAGAACTTAAAGAATAAATTCTAAGAAATAAATAAAATGGAGTTTGAAAAAAAAATAGTGTATATATGAACCTTGTATTTTCTCTGATGGTTCTGTGAGCGGATGGTTTTATGTTGGTGAATGTCTCATTCTATTTCTACAGAAGAGATTGTTGGTGTTCTTTTCCTTTTGAAGTGAGTTCCTGGTGAAGTTTCTTGTTTTCAGAAGGAGGTAGTTTGTTTTTTAGGTGGGGATAATAGAGGATGTTTTCCCTCCAATCTGAGGGTGTCACCGTGTATTAGGGGAAAAAAGTATTGAGATGGAAGAAAGGAAACAATTGCAGAAGAGAGTTTGGAGAAATAGATTCAGAAGAGTAGGAAAGAAAGGGAGGAAAGTATTGAAGCAAATTAGAGAGGAGGGAGAAAGTGATTGAGCAGAGAGGGAAAGTTGGAGGAGTATTGGTAAGAGGAATCCAAAAAGGTGCATATTTTATTACGACTATGTTTATTATCCTTTGTTCTCAGTCGAAGGTCTATCGGAAACAACCTCTATACTTCTTCGGAGTTAGTGGTATGGGCTGCGTAAATTTTATCCTCCGCAAACCCCACTATGTGGGAATACCCTAGTGTTGTTGTTATGGAGATTTTGTGGTAGTAAGTAGAGATTTGATTCTTGGTTAAAATAACTTAAGAGTATGCTTGAAATAGGGACGAAGTTTATGATGGCACGTTATGTGTTAGTAAAGTGCAAGTATAAATTGTGAGCGGAAGGATAAAGTAGTCAAAAATTAGCAGATTTAGGCTACATTTTTATGATTTTAAGAATGGACCCTATCATAAGAATGGACCCTATCATACTTGCAGATTTAAGAACATAGTTTAGAAAAAAGATGTATTGTGAATGAATAAGTAATAATGATGATATGAAGTAGAATGTGCTGACAAGTTGTAATTAGATAGACGAGTGATTAAGATCGACCATTTCATAAACTTTTAATAGACTAGTATTTCTTGATTTTAATTTAAAAGATATAACTTTGTATAGAATAGAGGATAATTTCTTCCATTTATGTTTAGTACTAGACACTATGCATGAACTTTAGATGATTACTTCTATTAAAAAAATAATCGTATGATGGTGATGGTACTAGTTTTAGGGAAATGGTTTATTGTGATTGATATAGTGCGTGCAAGAGTTTAGATCAGTAACTTATGGGAAGTATAAACACTTTGCCCTATCCAAATTTCACTTTGTGGGGAAACATCAAGTATGTTATTGTTGTTGTTATCGAAGTTTGATGTGTTTACTGGATAGCATTTATCTAATTTTTGGGTAGCCTCGCTTTTTGTAATTATATGTTTAATGGATTCGAGTTGTGGCATGGAGTAGAACTATCATGTACACTTATTTTGATTATCAAATCTGAAAGCATCATCATCAATTTTAACTTTCTTCTCTTTTTCACAGGTGTAGAAGTAAGAGTTGAATGAAACCTAACTGCAAGCTTTATTGGTACTTTGGAAGAAACCTTTATATATCTGCCTTAGTTTAGAATAGGAGTAATATTTATTACTATATTTCAGTTAGATTTCTTTTGTGTTGGACTTGTTTTACTTTTCTTTGCCTTGTGAGGAGATATTACCTCAGTACAGTTTTAGTTTTTTAATTGTATGATTGTGGGTGAATTTTATCAATCTGACATGTTTTATAATTTTATTTTTTATTTATTCAATTCTAATTAAAAATAATATCAATTTGAAATAATTAAGCCTTTTCTAAATTGATGACAAAAGATTTTATTATCAAAGATAACTTTTAGCAACGATTAAATTGAATTTTTCGAGACAATTATTTTCATCACAAAATAAATTAGTTCGTCATATGTTTGACTATATTTAGTGACAAATGTATTTGTCTCAATATCTTCCTTTTTTTTACACAAATTAATTTTGTATTTTATGACAATCATAATTGTCGGTAATCATAATAATTTAGTGATGATTCTACATCGTCGATAAAAAATACTACTTTTAGTGACAAAATGATAGATTTAATGACAAAATTATAATAATAAATGTGTCACTAATTCATACATTAAAGGACAAAATTTTTTGTTGTATACAGAAAGTTGTCAATAGTGACAAAAATATATTTGTTCAACCACGAAATATATATAACTCTAGAGACAGTTAATGTCGTCGCTGATTGAACTAAATAATTAGGGATGATGAAATTTTATCAGTATTTATAACTTTTTAGTGACAAAAGCATATCATCAACTACAAAAAAATTATATTTTTATGACAAATATATTCATCATAAATGTTACACATTTGGGGACGATTTCCTTTTTATGTAGCTAATTTAATTTTTCAGCGACGAAGCACTAATTCGCCTTTGTCAACTTTTAGGACCCACTTTTGGAGACGATTGATTGAGCAAAAAAATTTCATCACGCCAAATCCTTGGAGACAAAATATGATTTATAAGTGAAAAAATAATTCATCTCAAATAATCAAATTTGTTGTAGTGTGCACCACTCTTCTCCCTCCATCCACCATTCAAACAAAGAAATCAACGGGCTCGCACCCTTTTTTTGGTGGACCAGTAGCCAGCGAAGCCGATCAACCGCTATTCCTATCCTGCCACCGGTGAAACAACCTTCCTCTCTGAAATCAGTAGCCATCGCTGCACATCATCCATGTAGCTGGAGAAAACCAGCACCGCCTTTTCAGCAACACTCATCCCGTCGGAGAGGATCAGTCCGACCATGCACCAGCCATCGTTGTCATCACCGCGACAGCAACCAGTGTCCTTCCTTTCTCCACTGGTAAAATACCGGCGAAATAGCAATAATATCAGCCACTTCTCTGCCCTTAATCCCAGCTGAAGTTCACCGGAAAATTATTTGGAGAGCATTGCGGATTCACAGACGTGAATCCGCCTCAGGTTTGTTTCCCTGTTTTTTGTTTTTTCTAAATTATCTTCTACCCTGTTACTTTCTTAAACAGATTCATGAATTCTAAATTAATAATATTTGATGTTGAATTTTATTTCAATTAGTTCAATGCCATGTTTGTTTATGCATCTAGAGAAACATGTGTTAAAGTGCCCAACTTCTATTGTTTAAATGCTTTGAGTTTGGAGTGCTAATTGTATGAATGATTTATGAATGATTTATGATGAATACCGCGTGTGAAATTCAATTCTTGATCATCCTTCTAAATCTCTTCTTGATCATCCTTCTGAATCATTTTTTCCATAGCCCTTTTCTCCACTTATATACTTGTGGTGTATACCTTGTAACTCCACACATCTTCAATAAAATTACTGCTTCTTTTGTTCAAAATAAATATGTTTGGTTATATGAAAAGATCTCTGCTTTGAGAATTTTTCATTGATTAAATCTTTTTGTATAATCTATTGCAGTATACCTTGTATAATCTATTTGACCGGGTATGAAGTTTTAAGAAATAAGAAAAGAGTTTTTTTCACATCCAGTATTAAATACGTGGCACCACTTGAACTGTTCCTCTTGTTCTCTTATTCTTCTAATTTCATCCTCTGTTATCTTAATAGAACAAGTCATAATAACAGTCACAATAATTTGGAAAATCAACTTTGAGTTTATGATGCTTTATATGCTAATATATAAGTGTTTATATTTGTTGATTGTTATGATTTTATTTGATACTATAATGTCATATAATTTATGCTAATAATGTATTTTTAGCACTTTTTATGGCCTGAATTACATATTCTTATGCAGAATGAGTTTGAAAGAAAGAAACAAGAAATATTAGCTGCTCAAGAGGATGAGAAAGGAATTGGACTTATTGATAAAGCATGTATACAAGAAATCATCTTCAAATGATAAACGTCCATTTTAAGAAGACAACCAAGATTATGAGGATGAAAGTGATGATGACTCTGACGATGTGAATGAAAGTGATTCTAATTCTGATAACGTGGATGAAAGTGATTCTGACCCTGATATTTGGTAGTTTTATTGAGGATTCATGTTTAAAATATTTTGTTTTAGACCATTTAAGAATCTTACATTATTGATGTGGATGTTATGAATTATGTTTTTTTGTTAGTTGTAATGGTTTATATTAAACTTGTATTGAATGATACATTTGAGAATTATTGGAGGTTTTGATTAGATTTTTGACTAATTGTGAAATGTTTGTAGTAATTTATGTGTGAATTATTACTTTGGAATTTCCATAGTGATGTACATGCTAGATATTCATCAAAAATTTCTTGGAAAAATTTGTTCTTGGGGATTTACTTGGGGCATTTCATACGAATTTTCTGGCAAAATAGTTTCATAAATATCTGCAAGAAATTTTCTTTTGTTAATTAAGAATTTTCACCTCTAAATTTCCTTCGGACTTACTTGGGAATCTTCGTGGGAAATAATTTGTGAATTTTTTCGTGGAAATCCACAGGTAAAATCCTTTTTTTAATGAAATTTTACTAAATAATTCATGCAAAATTTTGATAGTTAATCACAAATAAATCTACAAATAACTTACCTACAAATTTATTTTCGCAACTAAATTAACTAGGGATTATTTAAATCTGCATATAATGATTACCTACGAAGGTTTCTTCTTTGAATTATAATTGGTAAGAAATTTTGAAGCTAATCAAATTATGTGAGAATTTTACCGTATTATCCCTATGAAATTCCTAGGTAATTAGCACTTTTCTTGTATTAATGTCCCAAAAATTTTAACTAGCAAAAACTACTAGATTTGGTCAATGAAAATAAAATCATTTCTTCAGGACTATGAACTGTGGGAAGTTGTAGCTGAAGATACATCATTACAACCACTCACCGCAAATCCAACCCTTGCTCAGATTAAATCTCACTCGAATGAAAAAATTAAAAAAATTCAACACCAAAATTGTAACTCAAAATCAGTTGTGGATTCAATATTTTCTAGAATTATTGCTTGTTAAATAGAAAATGAAGCTTGAAAAAAACTAAAAACGCAATACAAAGGAAGTGACCGAGTCAGACAAATACAAATTTTGAATTTGAATTTTTTAAAAATCTCTTAAGATGCAAGAGGATGAAACTACTACTAAGTATTTTGACAAGATTTCTTGACTATTAATAAAATCAAGTTGCTTGGCGAGGATTTCAAAGATGAAAAAATAGTAGAAAAAATTATTGTGACAATTTCAAAGAGATCTGAGTCTAAAATTTCATCTCTAAAAGATTCTAAAGATCTCTCTGCGATATTCATTGAAGAACTAATAAGTGTCCTTCAAGCACAAAAGAAAAGAAGAGCATTCAGCCAAGACAATGTTACTGAGGGTGCCTTCTATATACAAAATAGAAAAGGAAAAGGTAATTATCCTCTTTACAGACACTGCAAAAAGAAAACACATTAGGAGAATTTCTAGTGGAGTACTGATGCTATATGTGAAAATTGCCAACAAGTAGGCCATGTAACAAAAGTATGCAAGCATAAAAACAATTTTCCACAAAAGCAGAAATCGAGGAGAAGCAACTTTATTGAATCGCAGAAATTAAAGCAAAGAAGGATTGTTGAAATTTATTTTTAGTTACTACACTAGGTTTTAGCAAAATAAGTAATCTAATTTAGGATAAATTTAAATTTTGAATTTAAGTTAGGCTTTTAATTTGTTGATACATTTTAGGTAGTTTAAATTTTAAATATTTCTGATTTTTCTTTTGTAAGCTGGTTGTTTAATGTCCCCTAATACTTAGTAAAATTATTAAAAGCTATTAAAGTTATTCAATCCTTTGAGAGTTATTTTAGCCCCTTTTTCCTGACCATCTGTTTTTTAAAAACATCAACCCTAGTTTTCTTTTTTACCTATAGTGATTTCATTTTTATAATCAAATTTGATAGAGTTATATTTTTTTAGCTAGTCATTTCCCGATACAATATTACAACTATCCAACTTGATAATCCTTAGGTCTTCCTGAAATGGTTTTTCCTTTCTTTTCACATCGAACCCACCAGAGATACATATCACAGTGACCATTAACAATTGTAACACTCATTAGTGGTCTATGCGTTATTACATAATCAGTCTCCTTTACAGCTTGTTCATCAATGAAATCGTGTATATTCCTGAGTCAACCAACAAGGTGAGATACTTATTTTAGCCACTCTTCAAGATAATATGGAATTCCCTCTATTATGGTTTCCTGTAAATGCACTCAAATAGATGGATTTTAATATTTTATATTGGATTTCTCCCTCAATAACCACATAAGATGGAGGAGGTTCTTCAAAGGTTCTCGTCAAACCCTGTGCCTAGCCCCTGCCATGATCGACACTCGATGCCAATAAAAAGCTTCAAGTTTCATAAACATGGTGACACAAAGGTCAAAATCTAGATAATATGAACATGACAGCTGACTGCTTATGAAACCTCTGAAACTTAAGAAATAATGTCTACCCAGATGAGGGCCCTACCATACCTTAAATACAAAAATCAAACTAAACAAGTCTAGTCTAAGCCCCCATGAAGATGGTAGGACCCACTAATAGCTAAAAACAATAAGCATAAGATGCACTTGATCATGAGCCTATGCTCCTGAATCTGCATCGTGAAATTATTCAAATACTCTTAACATATCCTTTAATTATCCTTTTTAAGTTGAAAGCATACTCTAACATGTCCTTTGTTGAAAGCATTCAAAAATATAATATAGAACTAACATGTAAAGATATGAACCAAACATGGAAAGTGATTGCATGTGTAGATTTACTCATAACATCAACATCATACCAATTAACTTTCCAAACCACTAATGTCCTTACATTATAGTGAAAAGCATGGTTAGTTCTTGACTTCTAACCAATAAATATAGTTCTATAAATGCTCAGAATAGAATTTTATTAAATGTCACCTTTATTTTCAGAAATCTAATAAATACTACATCCAACTCGTTGTAGAGGAGTTTAACTTTCTTTTGTTTATTGAGGCCATTTAGGCCTCTTACATTCTAGCTTAGTATTTTAACCATCCTTTAAGGGAGTGCATAGCCTTCATTCCTTTCCCAGGGCTAATAACATATTTTCTGCTATTTTCATCCTACTCTTTATCAAATGGTTGAAGCACATTTGTTGTTTTCATAATAATGATACTTGTACTAGAAGAAGTGACAATTAATACTCTTGTAACTTGGGAAAAATTGGCATAGTACCCACTTTCCAAAACTATTTTGCCATATACCCATTCATTTTCTTTTCCATTTAATTTTTAGGGTTAGGGTAAAAAAAAAAAGTGGGGAAAAGTTGTAAAAGTGGGGTCCACACGTGGGCCAAGGGACTATTTCATCATTTTTACAAGTTTGAGAAGTTAATATAATACACCTAACAATCTCCAATTCTTCCAATATTAAAAAAAAAACTCTCTCTTCTCTTCAATTTTCTCAACTCCCGCTATTCCTAAACCTTTGATCCCGAACGCCATTTTCAATTCTACTTCTTCTCTAGCTGCTAAGGGCTTATTGTTTCTTTGTAAGGTTAGTTAAAATCAAGTTTCAATTATTTTTAGATCCATTTAAACGGATTTCACTTCTAATCGTTTCGTAGTGATTTAGATTTTTTTTTTCAAATTTGGTTGATTAAGTAGTTAAAATATGAGAATTTTATAGGTAATTAGTTTGATTCTGAAGCAATGGTTGACGTTTGATTCGGTAGTTTTGACAGATTTTTTCATCGATCGTGTTGTTGAATTTTGAATTTTTTGTTAAGGAATTTTGGTTTAGTTCTTGTTTTGTTTAGCAATGAAGTGTTGAATGATGGGATAATTGTTATTTTAAGAGTTATTTTGGCAATTTAATTCAAACAGTGACTTGTTTCTGTCCATAGACTTATGGTCTATGAAATAAGAATGCCCTAGATTGAAATTAATTTTTAGACGTATGAAATTCTTTTAAAATATAATTGATAAAATAGTGAAATTGAAAGATTAGTAGCTAATTAGTTTGATTTGTACCAATAGTTTGATTTTTACCAATAGTTGAGCTTCGATACTACATGTTCGATTTTGGTTCAGATATGGTATTTTTGTGTAGTGAACTATTTAATGGTGAGGTAATTCTTAGTCTTTTTAGGTTTTCATTTGAGCATTGAGTTGTTTCTATTAGTAGACTTGTGGTCTATGGATTGAAAATGATAGATTTATTTTGTAGGTATAGATTCTATTGAAAATGGGTAGAAAAAGACTTGGAGCTAAACACAAAGTTGGTACCGTCTCTGATTCTACTGGTAGCAGTAGAAAAAGAAAAATTGAGGCAGTTGAAAATATCTTAAGAAGGAAAAAGTTTAAAGAGGAAGTGTCTAAATCAGATTTGGAGTTAAAGGAGATTAGTAGATATACGATTCTAGAGAAGATGTTGCCGAGTATAGTTCTAGTAGTGACAGTGAAGAGAGTGAGGGAAATGAAAGAAATAGTGCTAATGGGGATAATAATCCCTTGTCCATGCCATCTTGATCAAGGTTTATTTCCGTGGAGCAGTATGACCTTCGAACGATAATGGATGAGGTCGGATCTTTTCTAGCAAAGATATTAGTCAGATAAACAATGACTACTTATCTAGAATTTTAGCAAGTTTTTATCGACCAAGACTTCAAGAAAAGATTCAAGCGGTCCTGTTTCGGATACCTGAGAAGCCAGTCGGAACATCTCAAATTTGATGGGTTGATGGTCCATTATTTGTTGTTGTGATACGTTAAGAATGATAAGATACGTCATGAGATATGGTTCTTCATGAACAATAAGCCTGCTTGTTTTGGATTGAAAGATTTTTGTTTGATCACGGGGTTGAACTTTTCATCATACCACAGTGAATAAAAAATGAAGAAGGTGTTAGCAAAGGGGGAGCATTTTTTGCTTTAATATGACGAAAAACAAAAACATTATGGTGGCCAACTTGTTACACTTGATTAGAGGGAATAAACTCAATGAAGAGCAGAAGTTTAAGTATTGGTTATTGTGGTTCTTGCACACCATGATTGTTGCAAAAGATTTGACGAAGGTTGTCCACACAAATTGATTCGAATGGCTGATTCTTTGAGTTTCTTCGAGAGTTATCAATGGGGAAAAGAGACATTTCAACTGACCATGGAATATTTGAAGAAGAAAAGTGACCTATAAAAGCAGAAGGAAGTATTTGATGAGAAGCAGAAGCCATCCTATGATCTATTCGGATTTCCTTAGACATTCATGGTATCTACCATCAACCCTTTAGTGTGATTATCATAGATTATTGTTTTATTTATACTCTATTAGAGACTCTGAGTCATTTTTTCACTACTGTATTGCTTGTAGATTTGGATCTATAAGGCTTTTCCTCATCTTAGAAAATTTGCTGAAAAATCAATAGATGAGCTCTTTCCCATTCCCTGCATACTCAGATGGAACACTACAAAAAGAGACAAGATAATCAAAGGCAATCCATTCAATTTTAAAGGAAAAGTTACTGAGGAATGAACTTATTTTTTATTATGTAATAATACTATTATTGTATCAAATATTATTTAATTGTTAATTGTTTTTAGAACCTGCACCCGTACATCATCTCTACTGTTCGTGAGATGAAGATGGATTACATGGGCACGTTTAAGCCATATACGGATGAGGTGAAGAATAACATCTTCGATGGATTGAAGAAAGATTTACAAGGGGTGACTATCCTTAATTCAAATAAGGACAGTGATGATGAAGGGGATTTGGGTGGTAACCCTATTGGAGTATGCATTGGTGGTGATTTTTCTTCGAGCACCTCAAAAGATGTAGCTGGCACCTCTGTCGATGGGGATCTTCATAAGTGTGTTGCTATGCTCGTAGAAGCGGTGTTAGATATTGCTGTCTATATCAAAGAGAAAAGACTGAAGAAAAAGGAAAATGATGAGCGACAACATGAGTGAGGTAACTTCATTTAATAATTGATGTATTTAATGAATTTTTAGCTTTAAATATTAGTAACACTTTGTAATATGATAATACAGTGCATGTGGACCTTTGTTAATCGGAAAGAAATGAAGGAGAAAAAATGAGCAAAATGGATGAGTTGGCCATTGTTGTGGCAGAAGAGGAAAAAGAAGAAGAAATGAAGGATGAACAAGAAGAATAAGAAGAAATGGAAGAAGATAAGAGCCAAGAAGAAACTAAAAAAAGAAGCTACAGAAGAAGAAAAAGTAACAACAGATAAAGAAGAAGGCAAGGAAAAAAAGAAGCTAAAAAAATAACAGCAGCTGATGATGAAGAAGAAGAAGAAGAAGTTGACAAAGAAGAAGCTGAGAAAGAAGCAACAGGTGAAGAAAAAGAAAAAGCTAAGGAAGAAAAGGAAGCTAATAAAGAAGTAGCTACTGCAAGTGAAGAATAAAAGGAAGCTGAGGAAGAAAAGGAAGTTGAGAAAGAAGCAGCAGATGCTGCAGATACTGTAAAAGAAGGAGAACAAGGTGAGAAAGAAGTAGCAGTTGCTGCAGATACTGAAAAAAAAAGAGAACAAGGCGAGAAAGAAGCAGCAGCTGTAAATGTTAAAAGAAGGAGATGAAGCTGAATAAAAAGGAAGAAGCAGCTAACAAAGAAGAAAGAGAACATAAAGAAGAAAAAGAAGAAGAAGACAAAAAAAATGTGATCGTGGATATCGTTGATGAAATTAATAGTAACATTTGTGTTGATGAGGAAAATGGGGAAAAAGACATTTGAATGTGAATATTGTTAATGTGTTGAATGATTAGTTGTTAAGATATGAACAAATATTTTTTTTATTTGACAAATATGGAAGTTGAATGATATGTTGATAAGTTATGACAAACATTCTTTTATTTTCTGAAATTTGTTATGATTCTGCACTGAATCTACTTTTATCAAACTATATTGTTGCATAGAATTTGAATAAGCATTGTGTTGTCATAATTGATACAGTGTGCAGTTGACATCATAAAATGCATATTTAATCTTTCGTATACTATTTTCATAGTCTATCATTACTATGCTACTCGATTTTAAGTTGATGTGTTGTTTGATCAACTATGATTCTATGAAAAATAGTATTAATATTATAGAAAAATAGAAGTATTTTTATTTATTCAATATCACTACATTCATGTTACACTTTTCCAAAGAACGAATACTAGCATTATAGCACATAACATCATTTTTAGGCCATTCTCCCTCTCTTCGGCCAAAATCAATTTTTGTTTTAGTTGATCCCTCTCTATTTGGGTGTCATGTAGCAATAGTTTAACGTGATCCCTTTACTCTTCGTCTTCTTTGAACAAATTCATAAGAAAATCTATATTTTCTTCGCATTCTCGGAGCCTTTGTAGTAGATTAAATTTTGTCAAGCCTTGAAAATTTGACGTCTCGAATCTCGGACTCAATGTTGATGGACTTCTTGGAGGTGATACCTTATCAAGACATTTAAAAAAGAGCATGTGCCATTATCCTAGAAAAATTAATAATTACATAACGATTTACTTAACTTTATAAGAAAGACATACACGACTCACCTTTCCCATTGCACGGTTATAAATTTGCAACCTGAATTTGAGTTCGTGCGTGACGTCCTCAAGACAGCTGCATTTCCGTAATGACAAATTACAATATTTTTAGAATTAAATGTTTGAGATGCTTGAGACATTGTAGAATTTTAAAATAAAAACAAAGTGGATGAAATAAAATAATGAGGGATGGAGGACTTTATATATGAAATAAAAAAAAGTGTTAACACTGAAGGAGTACAAAATTAGCCATTTCTTACTGTTGGGATAGTAATATTTTTTGAATTGTTGGTGACACTTAATAGACTGTCATAAATCATGGCCTATGCCAGTCATCAACGAGATACTAAAGTTTATTGCAGACACTTGTAATTGATGGACCATCAATAACATGTTTTAAAAAAATAATTTAATAAAAAATATACTTGTGCTTTGAGGGTCCATCGATTCAATTGTTCTACCGTAGACCTCCACTTTAGGTAGAGTATCAATTAATCTATGGATCATTCGTAGATCGTGTAGATCTATGTACACTGGTAAAGATCATTACTTGGATGTTGTTTAAAAATGAATAAATAAATTAAAAATAAATGTCTTGTGAGTTTCTACATATATGAAGGAGTGTAAACAAGTCACATAATCATATTTGAGCTCATAAAAATTAGGGATGGTGAATTAAGGAGTGTGTGGATGGGTAGTGGTTGAACAAACAATATACTAAGAGTAATGTTTGTCAAAGCACAAATATGTTTTGAGGATGATGATTGTTCAACCACAATCCATTCCACATACTCTTTTGATTTGGGGTGGTGATTGAAGGAGTATGTGGAATGTGCAGTGATCAAATACAATCAACATCCTCAAAACATACTTGTGCTTTGACCAACATTACACTTAGGATATTGTTTGTTCAACCAGTACCCATCCATACACTCCTTAATTCACCATCCCTAATTTGTATAAACTTTAATATGATTATGTGACTTGTTTACACTCCTTCATATATGTAGAAACCTACACTACATTTATTTTTAATTTAGTTATTCATTTTTAAACAACATTCAACTAATGTTTTATTACATTGTACATAGATATCTGTGGTCTATGAATAATCAGGAGATCAAGCGATACACTCCTTACAGTGTAAGTCTATGGTAGACCAAACGAATCGATGAACCCTCAAAGCACAAGTATATTTTTTACATGGATTTGACATGGGTCAACATCGATGGCAGTCTATTAAGTCTCACCAACAGTTCAAGATTGTTTGTTTAACCACCCCCAAATCATGTGATTATGTTTTAAAATTTTTTTAATTTAGTTATTTTCTTTCACCAGCCCCAGAACACGTGATTATCTATTTAAATCTTTTTTAAATGTTATTATTTTCTTTCACCATCCCCAAAATATGTTATTATCTGTTTAAATCTTTTTAAATTTAATTATTTTCTTTCATCAGCCCCAAATCATATGATTATCTATTTAAACTTTTTAAATTTAATTACTTTCTTTCAAACTACAGGATACTGATGGTCCATCAGTTTAGATGGTCTATGATCGACTACTATGTTTGGTCGAGAAGTGACGGAGTCTAGGATCGATGATAGACTATATATCATTTTTTACTCTTCATAAATTTAATCAAGTCAATCTACAGTAGTATTCATTGAACAAGGAATAAGTATTTAAAAAGTTGGTTGTATAGAATAATAACCAATACAAAAAGCAACAATCACAAAAAAAGGGAAAACATAATTTAGAAATTGAAATACTTATATTCATCTTGTTTATTGCAGTACAAAATTTTTCATTATCAAATAGTAAAAAAGGAAAAAAAGATGAAACTTTCTTCAAATAAAATCCTACCAAGAAAGCTTCTTCAGCAATGAACAAAACAAAAAAATTAAAAGCATAAACTAAAATAAAAACTTAAACTAAATTTAGGGGGATGGTGGGGGTGATGTAGTCGGTGCAGTCCATTCCAAGCCTCTCCAAAATTGTCTGAAGGAAATGAGAAATATGAAGAAGCTCACGCTCTAAGTACACTCGTTCTTCTCCCAGGCCATGGAAAAGGCGATCAAAATCATTCCATGACAGTAGCATATTATAGTGATGAGGGGGAACTCGTCTGATGGGGCGTAAGAGAATTCTTCAACCAGGCATGATTTTAATTTTGATGAAGAGGATGAGGCTTTTTGAGGTTTTGGGTTTAGGTAGAACTTAAATG
Source organism: Capsicum annuum (assembly GCF_002878395.1). Taxonomy (NCBI): domain Eukaryota; kingdom Viridiplantae; phylum Streptophyta; class Magnoliopsida; order Solanales; family Solanaceae; genus Capsicum; species Capsicum annuum. The sequence goes on from NW_025855126.1 coordinate 1,431,901, forward strand.
CATACATAGAAATAAGCACCATAATTATAGACTCATAGAAGGTGTCCTTTCATATTCCAACCAATGGTCAGTCGATGCGTGTGGAAATAGAAAATGCTTATCTTGTGTATACCAATGATTTTTCTTGTGAATAAATATGTTTGCAGCTTTTAATTAATGGAAAGAGGAAACAATCATGCATTGACTGGGGAGATATGACGGTAAAAAAACCCACTAGCGTGTTTGAAGAGTAATCATATAGCCAATACAAAATATTTAATAGACTATGTACAATATATATATCGTAGAATGATGGTGTCTACCATAGATAAAGCTTTAATTTGAATACAACTGTACATTAAATTCTACAAAAATGCACATTTATCCCCCAAAACAGTAGCTTTACAACTAAAGAAAAAAGTCTATCTATGATTTGATGGCCATGCTACATGTGGTTCTTTTGAGCCTGAATTTTTTGCATATTGAACACTTATTTCTCCTTTGGGACTTGAATGTCTCACCAATTCCCTTAACATATTTGACTTTCTTCCTTCCGAGTTTGGGATCGTAGGGGTGTGGAAAATCTTAGTGTCTTACAATTCCTGTGGCACAGTCTATTAGAACTCTAAAGGGACAATGTTAATAGCTTTAGAGTATGTGAGGAGGTAAATTTCAACTTTATAAATTGGCAAGGATTACTCGTACATGGAGTTACCATAACCTTTGTCATTACCATACTTTGCTCGCAAAGCGGCCATCGCATATTTACATGGAATTTTCACCAAGTCATATTTCCTACAAGAACAACTCCTGTCCAAGAGATTGACCTTGGCAGTAACACCATTGCTGAACACGGTGAATTGGTCGAGACCCCATTTGAATTAGTCACATACAAGGAATCACTCACACTCTTATCATCCCTTAGGAGCTTTTTTCTCACAAGGCACAAATTTGTTGTTTGTACTATCATGAAAGGCATGCCGCTCTCTAAAGTTTTGACCAAATTTTATAGCAATTGATTTGAATATGTACGACATGGGGTACTCTCGTTCATCCGTCAACACTGAGTTGAGAGACTCGGCGATGTTTGTGGTCATTACATCGTACCTATTATTCGGGAAGTGTGCTCTACTTTCTCAAAACCAAGCATATTTTCAAGGACATGTGCTGCCTAAGGATAATTATTCTTCAATTCTGCAAAATGCTTGCTAAACTCATCAAAAGAATAAGCCTTTGACACAACGTAGAATAGATAAAGATGTTCGCCAAAGTGTTGATTTACATGAAGATTTTCAGCAAGGTGCCTCATGCAAATTCCATGATGTGCATGACTGTAAACACAAGAGAAGACATTGGCAATGCTAATATACCTATCGTAGATGACACATTCATCTTCTACTATAGACTTCAACTTCTCAAAGGAGAAGGTCCAAGAAGCATTGTTCTCTATATCCACAACACAAAAAGCAATTGGAACGATATAATTTTTGGTGTCCTATGCAACGGAACTCGGCAACACACCCCGGTACTTGCCATACAAATATGTGTAATTAATGGCAATTACCCTTCTCATTTAGGCATATCTCCATATGCAAGCTCCGAATGCTAAAAAGTATTAAATGAATGATCCATCCATCTTGTTTACCATAATAGAATAAGAAGACCTGGGATTCAATAGCTCCACTATGTGGGAGAAAGCCGACAAGCAAGTATATCCGTGCTTAGGTGTCCCGTGAATGATGTTCTTTGCAATGACACTTTCTTTCGAATATATCCAATAGCTTGTGTTGCAATGCATATCCCTTAACACAATCCTCTAAATTTCTCTTGTGCTTGGACCCTTACCATTCAAAAAATAATTTATGCATAGTGAAGTAATCAATTCGGATGAGATTCTCTTATGCCTTCCCATGGCGTGTTCAATACCGTACATGTGAAACCCAACATACTTGTATATGCAAAATATGTTCAAGAATTCATACTTCTTTGCCTAAAACAACCAATTGAAACCATGAGATACATATTCGCCTTTAATAATTTGGGGCAACTCTTCTCCATAAAATAATTAAATGAGTGCCTCACCGCTGCTCTGTCTAGTAGCATTTTGAGCTCTTTCTTGCCGGTGAATGTTTGATCACAATAGAAATTGATTTCATCGGTGAAGGAATGTCTAGGTTGTGATCTCACTCCATAATCTTTTCCTGCATCTTTTGAGTCCGATGAAATGTCTTCCATATTCATAGAATCATCTTCCATATTAATTGGATGATCGATATCGTTCTCATAATTATTCAAATTATCGTCGACTGTCGGATGCCGAAGTGAGGGTGGTAATGAATTCAACAGTCCTTCAAAGGGCCTTTTAACTACATTTATCCTTAAAATAGGCCTAAAGCAATCTGCATCAACATATATCATGTACAACGACACACGTATATCATTATTTATGATCATAGGATGCACCTTTTCCCTTGAATGCATTAGATAACTAACCACTACATCGCTCAGTACGCAATCTACATCCCCGCTCTCTATTATGATTACAACTAAGTTTTAGTATGAACCATTGTGGAAAAGAGCAAGGGGCAGTGTCACCTTGGTAAAAGATCTCCATTTCTAACCAGAACAAATTCTGCAATAGATATCTTAGAATAAAACTTTGGTCGGCGGTCGATTATGCTGATGGTCTATGTTGAAATATATGCACGATCGATGAATGATGATGACTGGACAGATATCCGTACAAAAATCTTAAAATTACAAATATTGCTTCTAATCAACAATCATTGGGTTTATGGAAAAGAGAAATGAACTTGGAGTTGCCTGTGCTACTGTAATGTACTTTCGAAAGAGGTTTTGAGTAATGTGAGTGGTTTAAAACTTTTTAACAATGGTAAAAAGTGTGTTTGAGAAGATAGCAAACAAATGGGGTAAGAATGGATGCAATGGACAAGCTTATGATATTTGTGGACTGACTTAAAGCTGATCGCCAGAAAAATGGCCTAAATCGGAGCTTTTTGGAGAGAAAGAAACTTCTATTTTAAGATTTTGGAATTTTTGTTTTGATTAATTTTGGAAACCTAGATATTTGTGTATTATATAATTGTTGATGATGGAGTGGGTTAAAGTGTATTACAGGAAACTTGTGGGTGAATTTATTAAGTTGAAAAAATTGGATGACAGAGTGGGTTGAAGTGTATTATTAAAAACTTATGGGTGAATAGGTGCCTTTAAGTGGGTATATGGTAAATTTTTCAAGACTTTTGTCTAAATGACAAAATAAGTCTTGAAAACATCCTTTTTTAACATGAAAGCCCTTGTAACTTAGTTCACCCAGTACCATACTCTGATTTCGCCCATTTAATCATGTTACCATCTCTCACCTTTTCTTTAGATTGTTGATTTTATTCTTTAATAGATATTAGAGACTCAGCCTCTACACCGATTCCTCTTTAAACAAGACAACTTAATTACCATATATGTTCCTACTACACCTCTCCTTGATTATTTGTTTTATTCCTTCTACATACTCCTTCAGTATGACCATATTTCTAGCATATCTTATCGATAGAAGCTTCTTTGTAAGTTTCTATGGATCACATAATTAATTTATTTTTGGTTTAATAATAATTGAATAAGTTTAATCCTAAATCTGTATGGTAAAGTTACCTAGTTGGATTAAAACTACTGACTACTTTGTTAGTGGGATAATTACTGATTTTTAGTGGGATCACTACTGTTAGTGGGATGATTATTATATCCACAAATTACGTTGATGGAACGTAAAAACATAACTATCTATTCCCTATATTATAAAAAGGATCCTCTCTCTACCAAAAGAAGAATAAGTTCCAACAACTATTATTCTGAAACGTAAGGTAAAGAGAGAGAAACAATATTTCTGTTTTATGCTTCCGCTAATCTCAATCAGCAAGAAAACTATGGCGAATTCAGGTAAGTAATTCTTTACTGAATTACTGTAATTTTGCTTATGTGAAAATCATGTAGTTCCACGTTTCTGAATGATTGATAGGATTATATATTAGATTGTTTAGGTTATAATCTAATGATTTTCACTAAAATTAATGGTTAGTTTCAATTTTATGAACCCTAATTATGAAGTTTTAGGATTCATAGTTTATGGATATGATTTTGAATTTTTTTAAGACTAATTTATTTTACAGTTTCAATTATGTCTCAATTATGTAATTTATTTGGTTTGGATTCATGGTCCGGTATGTTGCCCACTACTTTAATTTCATGTGATTTGAAAGTTTTGGCTAATGCTTATAACTGTTTTTCCCTTTTTTAAAGGATTTGATATTTTTTAGTTTATCACATGAAACGTGTATTACTGTAGCTATATAATATGCATGAGATAGACATAATTATTTGTTAATTTGTTTTTGATTGTTTTGTCTTTTATGAACAAATTTAGATGGAGCATGTTTTCTCTGCAATTTTAATTCTTAAATACAGAATCATATAACAATTGAAAAGAAACTTTGGAAGTAACTAAGACTATCAAAGTTGTTGAAATTATGATCAATCAGTTCATTGGGTTTCAACCATTTGTACCCAATTTTTGTACAGTAACTTAAATTTAAATATTTTTTTTTTATTATTTAATTTATTTATTTTTTGGAATTATATATGTAAGATTCGTTAATCATCAAAGTGGTCGAATTTTTATGAAATTAATTTCAAAATAAATATTAAATTTAAATTAATTACCCATTAATCTTGATACTCATAATGGATCTAACAATTATGTGTAAATTAAAATTTTTGGTTATAAGACATTTGTGTATCACCTAAAGGTTGATTGTTTGTTTGTATGACCAATAAATATTAAGGAGATAATTTTGATGTATCACTATTTTATTTATTTATCCAGATATAATAAATATTATTACTTGATGCTTTAAATATTGTCGATTTATGTTAAATATACTTTTAAGCATCATTATGTTTAAAGTTGTATTTTGATTTTTCGCCCAAAGGAGAACATCAATATACATTAAAGAAAGTAATTCATTTCTGAATTTGATAATATGCTTAAACTTGTAACTCAAAGTATTAACAACTAAGCATGTTCTACTTGCAACATTTGCTCTTCATTCACACTCTGCCTCTGTTACAACTTTTAATGGTCTTAACTTTCTAGATTGGTGCGAATAGGTCAGATTCCATCTTGGGGTCTTAGATCTTGATGTTGCACTTTACTCTGAGAAGCTAACTGCTATTACTGAAACTAGCAGTGATGAAGAAAGTTCCTATTATAAGCATTGGGATCGGTCTAAAAGATTAGGCCTAATGTTCATGCGAATGAATATTACGGGCAACATTAAGACTACTCTTCCCAAAACTAAAAATGCAAAAGAACTTCTAAAACTTGTGGAAGAAACTTCCTAAATTATTGATAAGTCTCTTATTGGGACACTAATGGGTACTTTGACCACCATGAATTTTGATGGTTCACGTACTATGCATGAGCATGTCATTAAAATAACAAACATAGCAGCAAGACTTAAGTCTTTAGGAATAAAAGTGAAACAAAATTTTCTTGTGCAGTTTATCATCAACTAATTACCATCTGAGTATAGTCCTTTCTAAATGAACTAAAACATCATGAAATATAAATGGAACATGTATGAATTGCATGGTATGCTGATTCAAGAGGAAATGAGGTTGAGAATCAAAGAACCCACTCTATTAACATTGTAAATCATCAAGGTGCTGTAAAGAAAGAAAAGAAGCATGGTAATGGAAAACAAAAGAAACTTAATGTTAATGAGTCCTCATCTTAAGTACGTAAGAAAGGAAACAAAAATGGTAAGTATCATTTCTGTGGAAAAACTGGACACTTTCAGAAAGATTGCCTGAAACGTAAGGCATGATTTGAGAAGAAAGGTAAGCTTAGTGCTTTTAAATGTCTCAAATAAAATTTAACTGAAATTCCTTATAATACTTGGTAGATTGACTCTGGTTGTACTATTCAAGTTTCTAATACTATGCAGGGATTCCTTAAATCCAAACTATAAAAATGAATGAAAGATATATTTACATGAGGAATAGAGTGAAGGCACCATTGAAGCTATCGGGACTTATCATCTAATTCTCGATACCAGGCGTTACTTAGATTTAGTTGAATCTTGTTATATTTCTTTTCTTTCAAGAAATTTAGTTTCTCTGTCTAAGTTAGATATGACTGGGTATTTCTTTAATTTTAATAATGGATGTTTTAGTTTGTTTAAACATAATTATCTCATTGGTACTGATACTTTTTGTGATAACTTATACAAAATGAATCTTGATAATCTATTTGACGAAACACTCTTAACTCTGCATCATAATTTTGGAACCAAACGAAGTTTGGTGAATGAACAATCTGCTTACTTGTGGCATAAATGTTTAGGTCACATATGTAAAGAAAAACTGGAAAGATTAGTTAAGAATGAAATTCTTCCAGATTTAGATTTACTAACTTTAACATTTGTGTAGATTGTATTAAAGAAAAACAAACAAGACACACAAAGAAAGGAGCCACAAGAAGCACGCAGCTTCTTGAAATTATACACACTGATATATGTGGTCGTTTTGATATCACATCTTTTAATAAAGAAAAATATTTTATCACTTTTATTGATGACTTTTCACTTTATGGATATATCTATTTGTTGCATGAAAAAACTCAAACGATTAATGCCTTAGAGGTATTTATTACAAAGGTTGAAAGACAACTAGATAGAAAGGTTAAAATAATCAGGTCTGATAGAGGTGTTGAATATTATGGAAGATATGATGAAACTAGACAACACCCAATTCCATTTACTAAATTCCTTGAAATACATGGCATATGTGCTCAATACACAATTCCTGGCATACCATAACAAAATGGTGTGGTAGAAAGGCGTAATCATACATTAATCGATACGGTTAGGAGTATGTTAAGTAATTCATGTTTACCTCCTTCGTTACGGATGTATGATTTAAGGACTACCATTTACTTGCTAAATAGGGTTCCTAGTAAATCAGTTCTAAAGACACCTTTTCAATTGTGGACTAGTAGGAAACCTAGTTTGACGAACCTGCATATTTGGGGTTGCCCAATAGAAGTTAGAGTATTGTAATACCCCAAACTTTATTTAATTCAAATATAGTCTCCAGAAGAGTTATCAACGACTTCCTAAATGATTAATATTCAAATCAGATAAAATTTCCCCAATTTTAACTTTTTATCATGTGAGAAATTGAATTAGCTTTACAATGATACCAATTCGTCCAAATCCGGTATCGGAGTAAAAAGTTATGGACGTTTTATAGAGGATTGTCCAAAACTGTTCAGAAGTGACGGTTAGACCGACGAACCATCGAGCCAGCGACGGAGCATTGCCCAAGTCATCGTGACTAAGGCAGTGACCCCGACTTCTGGTCAAGTGCAATGGCCAGTACCGGCGAACTGTCGATCTAGAGATGGACTATCTCTCAAGCCATCGCTATTAAGGCAGTGAGGTTCTATTCTGTCCCAGGTATGACAGTCAGAATGACGGACCGTCGATCCAGCGATGGACCATCGCACGAGCCATCGCAGATCCCATTCAGCAAATTCTAAGCCATTTTAAAAGGGTATTTGGGTCTTTTCCACCTGTTTTAACCCCTAATTATATCAGACCAAGGCTCATAAGTTCATTATCTATCTACAGTATCAAATTAGGGTTTTCTCTCAAAGATAATCCACAAGAACAAGATCCAAATCATTCTTCAAGAAACTAAGAGATTCCAAGTTCTTTAAGTCCAAGAACTTCAAGAAACTCACAACCCAGGTATGTCATATGTTGATTCATGAGTCCCTTTCACCCCTGAAGCTCAAGAATCTCTTTTCAAAATTCAAGATTTGTGTATTTATGAATGTTCATGATTTAATTTGAATTGAAATTCATGTTCATGATGTTGTGGTCTTTTGATTCATGTTTTAAATTTCATATTCCAATGATTGACCTTAGTATATGATGATTTGTATAATAATCATGATAAACCCTTCAAATTTGCAAATTTATCTATGTTACCATGGCAATTAGATGCATTGATGATGGTCTAACCAAAGTATATTCCCCATGTGTTTGATTAAATTTCTATGTGAAGGAAAAGTGTCATACTAGTGTGATAATATGAAATGCCCATTTATTTACAAGTTTATGCATATTCAGTGTTTGATGAAATGTCTTAGTCAATGAATTATGGATATATGTGTAGCCATTGTAGTGCTTTAGAACTTGTGCTTCATGAAATCTCCAACTTATTATATTATGGATTGTTGATGTTGGTCATGTATTCAAAAAGTCATGCCTTATCAGTTTCTTCCCATTTAGTCATGGGGGTACTTCTACCCTAATATTTAGTTGTATGCTTAGAATCAGTGTTATATTTTTAAGATACTCTCAGTCAATCCATGATCTATAGAATTCAGTCTGTCTCATGACTCAGGAAAACTTAGTAATCTCAGTAGTATTCAATCAGTCAACAAAACTCAGTTAACTCAGTCCAGTTCAGTTTAGTTAATCATGTTCAGTGTCTATTCAGATGGGAGTAAAAAATTATCACCAAGTGAACCCAAGGATGGGAACCCACCAGTTATATGAGGGTGTAATTCTTAGAAGTAATCCCTGCATTCCAGAACTACGTATCTAGCGTAGGTTGAGACATCATAGCCTGTTATATAAGAGTAGATGAGGTGGCTTAACTTGTTATATGAGGTTTTCCACTGTTCTCACTAGAGTTACCTATTATATGAGGGTTACTCACAGATTATCCTTACCAGTGGCACGGTATTGACACCCTTCTAATTGGGGTTACAAATTAGACCCCAACTCAGCTATATTGTGTTATTTGGGGCATGCCGGTTAGATGACTACTTCCCATAATTTTAGTTACAGAATCAGGACTGTCAGATATAGTCATTCAGTCTCAGTAATAAAACTCAGATAGTTCAACAGAATTTAGGACTGTCAGATACAGTCAACTCAGAACAACATGGAGCACAACTAGTTCTGTCAGAACCTAGACTGCCAGATACAATTGCTCTATATTAGTTATTTCAGTTATAAAATTATCAGTATCTCATGTTATCAGTAATCAAGCTCAGTAATTATGTTATCATGAACTTAGTTATAGTTATTATGTCTTCATGCATGCATTCTCACATTTATGTTATCCATTCAGTTAGTATAGTTCATGCATATGAACCCATTCAGCCTACCTCACATGCATACCAGTACATTCAAACGTATTGACGCATTTGCACTATGGTATTTTATACCATAGGTTCAGAAGCACAAGCTCCAGAGCATCAGTAGCATTCCAGTCTCAGCAGTCAGAGTTAGCAGTGAGTCCTCATCCTTCGAGGACATGACCATTATTTTATTATCTCATTAATTAATTTATTTCAGTAGTTGGAGTTAGTTAGGGACATGTCCTATCAACTCTTTACTTAGACAGTTTTGAGGCTTTTGGACTAGCATGTTTAGACAGTTATTTTAGTTGTTTTGGTATTGATATACCATATCTTCAGATGTTATGTTTTATCTGATCTTTGAAGCTTATGGACTTTTAGCCTTTATTTCTGTATTTATATAGTATATTATGCAGTATATAGGTACAGATATCAGTCATAGGTTAGCTTATGGTCCTTCGAGGTCATGAGCACCGTGTGGCATTCTAGGTACCAGACTCGGGGCGTTACAAGTATACAATCCATAAGAAAAAAAACTAGATTCAAGAACAATCAGTAGTTTTTTCATTGGTTATCCAGAAAAATCAAAAGGGTATAGATTTTACTGTCCTAATCATAGTACGAGAGTAGTTGAAACTAGAAACACCAGGTTCATTGAGAATGATGAAGTTAGTGGGAGTGAAGAACCACGTAATGTGGAAATTAAAGAAGTTAGGCTGCGAATTCCTCTATCCTGTACTTGATTTAAATCTGTTGTTTCTGAAGTTGTTGTACAATAAAGTAATTAATAAGAACAATAAATTAATGCTCCTATTAATCATAATAAAGCCATAATTTATGAACCTATATTATATGAACCACAAGAAGCAACATCAAGAAAATCTTAATGACAAAGAAGAAATGTTATTTCTAACGATTATTTGGTATCTCTACATGAGTCAGAAACTGACTTGGGAATTGATAGTGATCCAGTTTCATTTTCATAAGCCATTGAAAGCAACAATTCTGATAAATGGATAAATGCTATGAGGGATGAGATAAAATCTATGGAACAGAATGAAGTTTGGGACCTTGTTGAATTACCCAAAGGTTGCAAAAGAGTTGGTTGTAAATGGTCTTTAAGACCAAACACGACTTAACTGGCAATAAATAACGTCCCAAGGCTAGACTTTTGCTAAAGGTTTCACTCAAAATATGACATTGACTATAAAGAGACATTTTCACATGTCTCTAGAAAAGATTCACTTAGAATTATTTTGATAATATTGCCGTAGTTTTCTTCTCTAAAAACGATAAGTATTCGAAAGGTACTAAGCATATGGAATTGAAATACTTTTATGTTAAAGAAGAAGTCCAGAAACATAAAATTTCAATTGAATATATTAGCACAAGGCTTATGATTGTTGATCCTTTGACAAAAATACTACCCCCCAAAATATTTGTTGAACATGTTGAAAGGATAGGCCTTATCGATAGCAATGAATGATTTCATGTAAAAACTTTATTATGTTTATGTAATTGACACTTTGAGTTCAAATTATATATGTTTCTGTTGTTACCTATTTTCTCTTATATACATAATATTGTGAATGATGCTGACAGGTTCTGACTTAACTAAAGTATTCTAAGTATTATAGTTGGACCCATTATGTATTTGAAAGGTTATGTTAGGTAATAGACTAATATTTTAGTACATGAAAGGAATTATATCAAGTAAAGTGACGTACAACCGCCATGACTCATTTTAGTTGATTTATTTAACAATGACAAATGATATTGGATTTAACATCAATTGTGCACATGATTGACATACCTATTAAACCACTAAATTAACATTGTGTCTGCCAAGTGGGAGAATGTAAGATTCTATGGCTCACGTAATTAATTTATTTTTGATTTAATAATAATTGAATAAGTTAAATCCTAAATCTGTATGGGAAAGTTATTAAAACTACTGACTACTCTATTAGTGGAATAATTACTGACTGTTAGTAGGATAATTATTTTATCCACGAATCACATTGATGGAACGTGAAAACATAACTGTCTATTTCCTGTATTATAAAAGGGGTCCTCTCGCTGCTAAAAGAAGAATAAGTTCCATCAAATATTATTCTGAAACATAAGGTAAAGAGAGAGAAACAATACTTCTATTTTGTTCCTCTGCTAATCTCAATTAGCTAGAAAACTATGAAGAATTCAAATAAGTAATTCTTTACTGAATAAGAAAAGTAATAATTACCCCCCTAAACTTGTAGACTTTTATTCATGGTACACCTAAACTTTTAACCGTCTTAAATACCCCCCCCCCCCCCCGAAACTTATTTTTTCACAACTTCGACTGACCCTTCTTGTCCGACATGGATAATTGTTTGACTACAAACTCCATCACGCATGTGATGGAGTTTTTTTTGTCCAAGTCACTCGTTCCGATGGTAAAAAAAACAAAAAAATCAATTTTCTCTTTAACTTATTCAATAAAAATTTAATTATTCTTAACCTATTTATTATCTATCTTCTCTATCGTCTTCTTCCATCACTTACAATCTACTTCTCTCAATTTCATTTTATTATTTCTACTTAAAAAAAATTCTAACTCCATGAATTATAATAGGAGACTTGTGTGTGCATGTGGGTCTCCTCCAATTGTGAGAATTTCATGGTCGGATAACAATCCTGGACGTAGATTCCTCGGTTGTATGCACTATGGTGTATGTAATTCTTTTTTTATATTATTTTTTTGTTTATGTTTTGTAACAAGTTAAATTGATAACTTTTTTTTTTCTATTCTATGAATTGCAGTCCCGATTTCAAATTAGTTGCAACTTCTTTGATTGGTATGATGCAGAATTTTCACGTCAAGCCAATATTGTCATTTTGGGTTTATTGAAGAAGACCAATAAACAACAAAAGAGTTGAAACACAAAAAGATGTTAAAACTAATTTTGTTCATTAGTTTGATATGTAATGTGATGATGCTAATTTACATTTTGAGTCATTGATTGATTAGCGTATGTAATGGTGCTTTAATTTGATAAGATTGCGTATTATGAAGGATATCATGTATTTGTTTGCTGAGTAAAGCAATATATTCTCATTTCTTGGTTATTGTTGGCTTCTCTATAAGAAAATGATAAGTTGGCAACAACACAATAGATGTATAATGTAACAATATAACTTTATACGTAATAGTTGCATTACGAATCATAAGTTAGCAACAACACAATAGATGCATAATGTAACAATACAACTTTTTACATAATAGATGCTTTCATTAATGCTTAATTGTTTCGAATTCATGAAATTAACAGCACCATAGTGCTCAGTTGTTTCAACCAAAATCAAGTCGAGTACTTCAAAATATGAGACTGTCAAATACATAAATAAAGACTAGTTCAATCATTTTGTTACGATACCAACAGTAGAACAATTAAGAGATGTCAATAACTAACAACCACCATCAGTAGAACTTTTTCCCTTTCCCTTTGCATTTTAATTTGATGAAGTCTTTGCCTTGGAACTCTTTGTTGTTGTTGGAGATTTCCCTAATAGTTACGCCCTTATGCTAATTCTAGCAGCTTTTGATCTTGTTTAAACTTAAAGTTGCCTTTGAGTAATAGCACACAAATTTTTCCACTCCAGTCCTTTTGTTGGTTGATAACCAATATCACTAGTCACATGTGCCGAACTCATTATGCCTTTATTAACCATTCTACTACTAGCCAATCCTTGCTGAAAAATATAGCCAATCCTTGTTAATATTTTGACGAATTTTTGCAAAAATAATTAGACGTATCAATTTGATAAGACATTTATATTAACACAAGTGTATCCAGATTTAGAAACAAAGACACCTTGACCCACAACTCTTGGCCTCTTGTTACTACACTTTCCATCAGTTTGTCCATGTTGTTTGTGCTACTCTTTTTCCTCTTTCTAGTAGAAAATTGTATGGAGACAACATACTAGAAAAACAAGAGAAACTAGTTAATAAGTAATGTATGTTAAAATTTTAAGCAAGCAAATGAGATTACCACCTCTTTTGTGACTGATTTGGATTTACGATTAGGATTATGTGGACATCCTCTCTTGTTATGATTTGGTTGTTTGCATATTGAATATCTCATTATCACCCCAAATTTTGGAAACTTTTCAGATTTTGTCACTTCGCCAATCTATTTCTTTCTGTTCTTTGGTGGCCTACCAGGCATTTGTGTCACTTCAGGTGGCTCAACCATAGGATTCCTGCTATCTGGCCACATTTTTATATTTGGGACTGGCTGAATAAAGTAAGAATAAGCCTTCAATATACCTCCTTTCTGTACCAGCTAGAAATTACCTCTGATGTATTCAAATTTAAGTAGTTCATTGTTGCTATCCCATGTGCACAAGGAATTTCTTTTAGTTCCCATGATTTGCAACTACATTTATTTTGCCTCAAATTCACAATATATTTGTATGTCTATTTAGTCACTTCAAATCCTTGATCACCATTCCAGTCATTGTTGAACTGCATTGATTTTTCTAGATTTGCATTGAACACTATCATTGCCATTGGAGATACGTCATCTATCCAAGAATCTGCAAATTTTCTTGCCCTACTCACCCTTTTCATCACTTTTATCTTGATTTCTTCCAATATTGAAATAATTGTCTTGTTCCTAGGAATCAAAACCCAAGCATTGAAACTCGCGGCCATATTGTTATCCACACTATCACACTTGGAAAAGGTGTTAAAGTAAGCCTTGCACCATCTCTCTCTGTCCTAACCTATCAGTTCTTCAATAATGTTTTTACCCAACTTAGAAAGAGCTTCAAGGTTATACTTAAATTGTGCCTCAAAAGTTGATCTAGCACAAGCCCAAAATTTCTTCCTTCTCTCTATGCCTCCCATTTCTTTAACCAATTGGCTAAGATATGTCTAGCACACATTCTATGCTCTCATTCAAGAAGTATTTATTCTGCAACAGCAACTAGTCCCTGTAGTTTAAAAAAAATGAAGTTAGTTAATTTTGGTCTAACTTAGTGAAAAAAAATTTACTAATAAATATAGTTACCTTTTGCATATCACTGATAATAGTAAGCTGGGAACCATCTCCTAAGTTGAGATCATCTTGTAATATCATCAAGAACCATCTCCATGTAGCCTTACTTTCTTTGCCAATCACTGCCTATGCTATTGGAAACATTTGATTGTTTTCATCCTTAGTAATAGCTACCAACAACTGACCTTTACAAACTTCTTTCAAAAAACACCCATCCAGTCCAATACACTTTCTACATCTCTCTTGAAATCCTTTTTTCATAGCATCAAAACAAATGTAGAAAGAGTGAAATTTTTTCATCCCACTATCTGAATCAGTCAGCTTCACAACACAAGTACTACCAGGATTTGTTTGGAGCAATATATCCTTGTAGTCTAAAATTCTGTTAAATTTAGCCACATGATCCCCCATAATTTCTTTCAAAATCAACTTTCTTGTCTTTAAACACACTGCCTTGCCAACATAAACACCCAACTCTTTCCTAACCAATTCTTGAATCTCCCACCCTTTGATTGTTGGCTGGGATATAATCCTATCTTTAAGATAATTTGATAGAAATTTTGAATTACAAAGAAAATTAGTGTTTGTCCTAGTACATTTGTGCCTCAGATTGTAGGTCTTGACAGAAAAGTTTCCACTCTTTCCTTCCTTGCTAGCATACAACAACCATGGATAACCACCTTTACATCTACTCTTACTCTATAACTCTCATTCACATATTTGTCTAACTCAACCCCCTTCTTAATAGCATATTTAGTAACTGCTTCTCTAAACTCATTCGCATTCTTAAACACTAAACCTAGCTTCCACACAACCACTTTACAAGTTGGATCATATACCACTGAAGTGCTCTTTTTTCTTCCACTTAACTTTTCTCCCTCAAATTCATTATCAAAAACAGGCAACAAATCATCATCACTTTGAAAACTAGCACAATTAGAACTATCATAATATGGCTTACCTTCTGTCAATTTGCCCTTGTAATTTTTCTTACCTTTTTTAGTATCATCAAACTCAATATCCAGTCCAACTTCACCCAAAAAGCCTTTTTCTTTCTCTTTCTTCTTGTTCCTCCTATTTTCTCTCTTAAACTTTCTCACATTTACCTTCTCTATCCTCAACTCATCATGCACATCACTTCCATAGTCAATCGATTGGTCAGAATCATCATCATCACCATCACTATCTCTAACCTCTTTTTCTTGAACAAGAGGTTTCTCTACTCCTTTAACAGCAGGTTCAAGTGGTTCTTGGACAGATGTTTCAAGTTCTACTTTAGTGTCAGTCCAATCTATTGAACTATAATCAACATCAACCCCAACTTCTGTTATATTTTCAGATCTGTTACAATTATTTTGAACAACAGAAGAAGAAGCCAACCTTAGATCTAGATTTTTTCATTGGTATTTTTACATGGAACCAAAAATACCTCATCTTCTTTTCTAGTAACTAGAGGTGCATTAAAAGACTCATCAGTACTTGTATTTTGACTTAATTGTCCTTCAGATTGACCCACATACTTTACAATTGAGTCCTTACACATATATATCTATTGTGTCCCCACCTTTACGAAATAATGCAATGTCATAAATGTCCCCATCTTTTTACATTTCTATCAAATCAACCCCCAAAGATGACCCAACATAAGTCCTCCCCAACTTTGTAACACCAAATGACTTTGCATAGTCAGCAATTTCAGGAATTAACAAGTGATCTTCATCCACATTATATACATATTCAGTCCTACCACCAATGTAGATTAGTCCAACCTCACTCACCAAAACACCACCAATTTTAAATCTTAAGTTCAACTTAGTAGCCATATGTCAACCTATAACCACAATAAGTAAATTTACAAAAAAAATTCAAAATCGAACAATACAATCCAACAATAACAAAACAACATACAAATTATAATAAAAAATTAATTTTACAAAAAAGCCTTAATTTTTGAACTAATTACGAAAAATTCAAATATCATGCATGCAAAATTTCTCATAATTTCACAACAATTTAACAATATAAGACAGTGTACATGTCTAATTTCAAGAAAACACCAAAAAAATATACAAGTAAAATTACAAAAAAAAAAAAAAAAAAAACTTAAAATTGAACTATACAACCCAAGAGTAACAAAAAAACACACAAATTACAATAAAAAATTGGTTTTTCAAAAAAGCCCTGATTTTTGAACTAATTACGAAAAATCCTTATATCATGAATGCAAAATTTCTCATAATTTCATGACAATTTAATCAATAACACACTGGCTAACAATCAATAATATGATTTCTCTTCAAAATCAGAATAATAATAGAAAAAAAGCAACTTCAGTTTCAACACAATCAAAACAAACGAAAAATCGATTTTTGTAAGGTAAAACTTACCTGCCAAAACGAAATCTCAATATTACTCTACTTTTGACTAGTGAAAAACTCAAAATCTTCAACGAAATTGCAGAACATAGACTATCACTACAGCTTCACCAACAACTTCAATGAAATCTTCACCACCACCTTTGAGAGAAGTCACTATAGATTCACCAACATCAACGAAATCTTCAATAATAACTCTATATGAAATCGTTCACTAACTATTACAAGGGAGATTAAAAGAACCGGATGATTTGGTTAGTGAGAGATGGAGGAGTTTAGAGAGAGAATAGAGGGGGGTGAAATGTGAAATGTTTCAATTTCTCTTACTCTTTCTTTTTTGTTCAACGGATGGTCTCATGTGGACATTATTAATCCACGTGGAAAGACACGCACTTAAATTGCCACGGCGGAAGCGCATGCATTCAACATTGTGGCCTTTGGCCAAAGAAAGGTCAGTCGAAGTTGTGTAAAAACAAGTTTGGGGGGTATTTAAGACGGTTAAAAGTTCAGGTGTACCATGAATAAAAGTCGACAAGTTCAGGGGGATAATTATTACTTCTCTCTTACTTAATTACTGTAATTTTATTTATGTGAAAATCATGTAGTTCCACATTTTTGAATGATTGATAGGATTATATATTAGATTGTTTAGGTTATACAATCTGTTAATCCTTACATTCCTGTCATATGTCACTTTTTGCTCCATAAAATTAGCTCCTTCATTCACGAAGAAAATACAAATGGGCAATGCAGTACCAATTTTCCTCTACTAGAAATCTTGCAAAGTTCTAACCGATCTCTTTCTCAGTACTCCTATCAACCATTTGAGGTTCACCTATGAGACTCTGTATTTCATTTAGTCCTTTTGTACTCTAATATTTAAAATCTAAACCTGACAGTTTAATCCATATAGGGATAGAAATAGCTTATCTATAGAAAACTTCATATCCAACTCACAAGACTTCGCGCGATGGCTTGTTATCAAAATGATATATCCCATCTTGTAACACCTCATTATTCGCTTCACTAGACTCAAAGTGCACCAATATTAAGTCATTCTACCTAATATTTCCTTCATGTGCTGAATAAAACCAATTAAGGCAGCGAATGAAAGATATGCTCCCAGCACATAACGCACAATGACATTCGTATTACACACCATTTCTAATATCTTCATCTTTGACTTGCACTATTAATTGATCCCCTTTAGTAGCAGGTGGTACGTATTCTAGCTAAATCTAACACTAGTGTTCTTTGAGATATCAAAATTGCCCCATATAGAGGCCTTGGATTCTCTACAAGTTACAGAATTAGGCTTAAGAGTATTACCATTTGTTGTCTTCAGATGTTCCACCTCATCTTCCTATGATTGGCTTCCCCAATTGATGGATCATGGATGAGTTGGTTCCACACTTCCAATTGTTGTTTTGCAGGAGAACTTTAGGTCATATTGGGCTCGACCATTGAGAGCCATTTCGCTTATTGACAACTAATGAATTAACATTAATGGTCCCAACAATTTGAGGTATAGTTGGAGTCACTTGCTCACGTGTCTTATTGGATTTGATACCGTTAGTTACAACTACTGTTGCAGTGACAGTCGTCGGCATCTGCTTAATTATCTTGATTAGGTTTCTTACCCACTACACCATCTTGAGTAGTTCTCTATGCACATTCACATTTATTGAACTAGATTCACTGCCCCCAATTCCGACTACTGTTGCATTATTTACAGATATTGGTGTGGAATTAGTTCTATATTAATGCATTTAGTGTAATACCAAGAATAATAAACTTCTTAGTTATAAAGGAGATGAACATATCTATTCTAAATATCCATTCCATATAAGAATTTTGTAACATGTAGAGTAATGATTCTTTAATACCATTAAGTTTCTTTCTTACAACAGTTATTTCAAATTCTATATGAAGAATGTCTTTGGTGAAGATAAAAAAAACACACCACCAAAAAGGAAATAAATACTACAACAAAGAAAGAAAGAAAACTATCTTCCTTTTTTTTTGTCTTCTTCTTGAATTATTTTGGGCAAACTCCAAACTTCCAGCCATAAGTGCACGTGTTTGGAAGTAGTTGTGAAATTTTGGAAAGAAACCGGTGAGAAGAATTTGCACTGGAGTCATGACACAATATCTGTGACTATTCTCTTATTTAATTAATTTCAGCTCCATATCAATACTGTAGTAGTTTTCTACACAATTGAAGCTTATGCATCTTTCTTGCTTGACCCACTCTCTTGATTACTAGGCTTCACATCAGTTTCCATTGTTTGAAATCATTAATTTTGGCCTCCTACCTATGGTGTGGCACACGTTATGCTAACTTGCACGGGGAGATCTCAAACTTGCCATCTCCTATTTTCTTTTCCTTTTTCCCTTATAAAGTTTAATGTTATTTATCTTAGGGATATCCTCTTGGGATTGTGGTTGCATGCCCCCCCTCTACAATTGTTAATTTTTTCCTTTCCACTAGAAATAAAGTTGCCATTTTGAGTTTATTAAAATAATAAGAGAGAAGTACTAGTTGAGATATGTCAGAATCAAAATCACCAGGGCGTCATGTGAATGATTATAATTTGCAAAAGATAAAGGTTATAATTTAGGCACCAAGAAAAACATACTAAAAGACCATATTAATAATATGATTTGTTCAAACGACCAACATATTGAAAAGCTATATTGAAAATATAAAATCTATTATGAGACATCTTCCCCAAAGCAAGACTTGGAGATGCTATTATTGTATCTTCTATTTATAGAAGTTTAAAATATTTTCTCCAAAAAAGAGGTTGACCAAATATGAAAGAGTTGTATATTTTCCTTTTAGGAGAAGTAAAAGTAATTATGGTATTACTTTTATTTTCTTCAATTGAAAATTAATACTTAAATTTGATAAGAAAATCAAGGCAAAAATTCTAACAAATCCCCCCCTTTTTGACTTGTTTTTCTATTAAAATAATCTTGATCTTCCTTCTTCACACAATTTTATATATTACTGCTGCTTACATATTAAAAGTTGATATAGGATAAAAATTTGGATCCATTCATCAAAAATAAAGGCATGTGTTAATATTTATTAGATCCCTGTATTATAAGTGAGAAGGATTGAAAGTGGAGGCTTGCGCATTGAAAGTGAGCATGTGTTAAAATTAAAGCTCATGCGTTAAAAGTATATACACAAATTGAAATGAGTCCAAGCGTTAAAGTAAGCAGGGACTGAAAATTGGAGCTCATAAGCATGGGTTGAAATTGATTTTGTATTTAAAGATGCATTTATAGAAGGATTGTTTAAGGTATGGTTAAAAAGTTTTCTCTCCATATAACACTTCATTTATTTATTATGATTATTTTGTTTGCCAAAATATCTTCATTATCATCAAATTGCAAGCAATATTAATCTTGACATGTGTTCAATTTAAATCATCGGACCTTTGAATCATAGGCTTTGATATCACTTGTTGGGATCAAAATCATCAGGGAGTCATGCAAAAGCTAAAAGTTGCAAACTATTGAGAAGATAGATATGACGATAAGAGAAAAAAAATACTAAAATCATTATTGATATGGTTTCACCAATTGACCTACATATTATGAAAACTATTATTGAAAACATAAAAACTATTGGGAGAAAAACTCCTCCTAAATAACACTCTTTAAGGACTACATTTTGAATGATATTTTGTTATGGTATGAGATTAGAGGTCTTAGATTTATAAAGGTCAAAAATTTTTCATCCAAGAAAGCGGTAAGTCAAATATGAAAGAGTTTTACATTTTATATTTTTCTATTAAAAAATACAAAAAAAGTATGGTACTTTTATTTTAATTCAATAGAAAATTAATACTCAAATTTGATAACAAAATCAGGGCAAAAACCCCTGACAAGATATTCCTTTTCAAACATATGCTACCTGCTACCTTAGCTCTGCTGAATTAAATAACAACAATTGAAAAGTGCAAAGGTAATATATGCTCTTGTTCAAAAACAATAATAAATTTCAATATCCATTGTGAAATTTAATAAAAATAAACTTCAACAATAATAATATTTCTTATATAGTAATATAAGATGATGATGATCATGATGATCATGATGATGATGATCATCATGATGATCATGATGATGATGATGATCATGGTCATGACACCTTATTTTTTCAGACTACAATTTGAACTGTCATTCCTACGTGCATAGACCCGAACTCATAAGTGTGAAAATCACATATAAAGTGTGTTAACATCCTAGGAGGTCAAGTGAGATCATAAAAATCCCCTAATTCAAAGACGAGTTGAGAATATCTCTATCAATAGAGTTTTAACAGACATCATTACTTGGGTCAACTTTCAACAACCTTTATAACGAGTTAAGAGACCTAGCATATATTAAATGAAAGTTCTTCGAGTTTTATTTTCAACTTAACTAGTTTTACCTTAATTCGATATCGGAGTAGAAATCTATGATCATTACTACCTCAGAGTGTCTGTTTGAGAGAAGGTGATGACTTGGGTTGATAAGCTGTCAACTAAGTGATGAGCTATCAACTTAGTCGTGATCCCTGATCAGAAAAGACCTTATATCACTTAGGAAAGGTGAAGACTAGGTTGATAATCCATCACCTAAGTGATAAGCTATCATCTAAG
Source organism: Capsicum annuum (assembly GCF_002878395.1). NCBI lineage: Eukaryota > Viridiplantae > Streptophyta > Magnoliopsida > Solanales > Solanaceae > Capsicum > Capsicum annuum. The sequence continues at coordinate 1,453,190 of NW_025855126.1, forward strand.
TCGTCACCCTTAACCAAAAAATTTCCAAGTCTAGTTAGAGGGTGACGACTAGGCTAGTGAGTCATCAACTAGGTGATAAGCTATCACCTAAGTCATCAACTAAAAATTCCTGCAATTTTTATTTAGTATCTTTAGGGGTATTTTAATTTTTTCCTCACCTCAGACCCTACCCGTGCGATTTAAAAAAAACTTTAAATGTTTTTGGCCCATTATACGTCAGTTTCACACTACTCTTTCTCCTCTCCACTCTCAATAGAGAAGAGTTAGGGTTTTTTTCAAAAACTCATGCTTTAAAGGCATAGATTCAATAAGTCTCAAATTTTTGTTCATAAAAAAGGTATGTGGGACTATCCTAAACCTCATGGGCTTAGTTTTATTTATTTAACAATCTTTAAGAATATATGATTATGTATATATAAAAAGGGGTTTTTGAAACCATTTGAAAGGAAATGTATTATGAACCCATCTTTATGAAAGTAAGTGTTTCTCATGAAATTTCTCCATAATCTTAAATTACTTTTATTTGTACATGGGTTATGAGTTTTGAAAATTGATACGAGAGCATGCCTTAAAAAATGCCCTCTCTTATTGTGAAATCCATTATTTATACATGTTGTGGGTTGTTCAACTGGATGATTAAAATCTTTGGTTATAAGTTTTACTATCCATGCTAAATCGATTTGGCCTTTTGAGTTTGAAGAGAGGATATTGTCCTTACTTTAAAATTGTTTGTTTATGTTAAATAGAAGATTTCATACAACTTATGTAAGAATTGACCACTATATGTTTTAGTATGAAAAGGAGAGTGTCTTGCATAAGCTTCATATGTTATTTGACATAAGAACTCTCACTCTATGTTTAAATCTTTTGGGTGGTCATTAATGTATTTTTAAATAAGAAGGGCTACAGATATAATATGGTATGAGATTAATGGCTTGCAAGTCTGGGTATGATGATACTCTGTTATGATATGACCTTAACAAAATAAGAAAATAATTATTTATAAGCATGAAGTATATTTTTAAGAGTCTTAAATTGGTCTTAAAGAGAGTTAGATAGTTACCCAAATAAGGCACGAGTTCAGATAACTTACTGCTCAAAATCGCATTTTGCTGACACGGGTTTTATTTTGCCCTGAAATAGGGAATGGTACATTGGCAATGACCTTGTGGCATAGTAAAAATCATAAAATCTAGCCCTTGCATCAAACTTTGGTTGGGGGCTTGGCCACCGAGTTAAGAGCGGATTTCATATAGCCCGTGAGATTTTAGAAATATAGTGTGTACCATTTATCTTAGAATTAAAGAAAAAGTAGTGTCAATGTTTTACAAGAATGTTTTGAAGTATTTGAATTATGCCCATGTGTTTTACCTATATTATACTAAATTGATTTCAAACTACTGTCAAATATTTTACATGAATTATGTGTTATTTTGGGTTGTTCCACATACTAGTACTTTCCAAGTATTAACCCTTTTAATACAGGTTCCAAGGTACAGTACCATGGTCCATCACATTAGTAGAAAATTTGGATATGTCAGAGTTGGTGAGCCATCTATCATTCGGAAGGCAATTTATTCATATATTGATTTTTTTTTAGTTTATGGTCCAGTCATGGGCCTTGTCCTAACCTAGACAGTTAGTTTCAATAGAGGCTTTGTAGACGGGATTTGAGTATTATATTTTCATAACTTCATTGACATATTTTGATCATAGGATCAACTTGAGTTTCAGTTTTATCTTCCGCACCTTTATTTCATACGAATTATGTTCATGATAGTATGTTATGGGGTCTCTCGGTACATCATGGATTAGGATGCCCATTATGGCCAGGGCCTTGGCTGGGTCATGACAAGATTGGTATTAGATCATGGTTGATGGTTCTAGGGTGTCTACAAAGTCATGTCTAGTAGAGTCTTTCTTATAGGTGTGTTGTGGATCATACTTAGAATCAGGAGGCTACCGGGCATTTAAGAGATGTTTCCCATTCCTTCGTACTCTAGATCATGCAATAGTGTTCTCCATATTAAATTCATCTAAATTTCTTCCTTTTTTAACTTTTATAGGCCATGCCCCATTAGCGAGGTAGTACAAGTTCAAAATTTTAGATTCCTAACGATGTGGTCCTGCTTGATTGAGTTATCTATATATTCATAAAATAGCACAAGGACTTGAGAGGAGTCCTTTAGTTCGTCAAGTGTGTTGATTCAAGTGTATACCCCTATATATATCAATCATGTGTTTTAGCCATTGGTAAGAAATGTATTCAGTCCTTTTTCAAAAGCTTTGGTGTAAATGTCACGCTTAAGGGTAATGATATATAGCAGAATATTGGAATAATATTTCCACCCGAGTAGTAGTATAATTTGAGATGTTATAATCTATGATTAGTAAGAAGATCCTAGTGTTTGTGATATGAAGTCATAGGTTTAGAAGTCGGAGTGGGGGTAACTCTCGAGCGAAGAAGGTAGTTATAGTTGTGTAACCTTTGAGTGAGGGGTTGATTCCTATTATGGTAATTGGATAATATTGTAGAAATATTTGTAGATTGTATGATAGTTTATATAGGAAGTAATTAACTATGATAATTATTTATTTAAATTAGGAAGGATCTCAGAATGGATAGTTATGGTAGTTGTAGAAATCAATTATAGGCTGTGAATAAAAAGTGGTAGATTAGTTAATAAGTTATAAGTAGAGCCTCACTGGTGTTAATAGAATCTTGAAGGTAGTTGGGATATATGCATGGGTAAGTATATATGATATGAGAAAGTAGAATATGCAAAAAGATCATAATGGGTTATTGTATAAGAGTAAGGTCGACTATACTTACTATATGACTTTACCCCCTTGATTCTCTTATCTTTAGTAGTTTTAAGCTAGTACAGTATGTGAGAAGGTGTGTAATAAATATTATGGTATAGTGCTAACATATGTAGGAAAATAGGCTTGTATGTCATAGTTGAAAGAACTAAGGAATTTAGGTTGATTTCTCTATTCGGTGGATTAGTATATTATGTGGGATATTTCATCGGTTGTACATTATTGGTGCTAGAAACTAGGTTTGGACTTTATATATGGATTATGGAGGCAAGAATGTTAACTCTAGGGTAGTGATATAAGAATTGTGAGAGTTAGTAATCTTGATTTGATGTGTGTCATGGCCTAAGTTGGAAACTTGTGGAGAACTTGAGTGGAAAAATTATGATATATATATATATATATATATATACACACACACACACACACATGAGGATTAGTGTTAAAATGATGAATTATGGCTGAGTCACTAGCTGGATAAGAGCATTAGGTTTATAAGAATAAGTTGAACCCCAATTAGCTTGTTGTCAGATGTGGTCCTAAGTGTATAAGTTTCATGTGTGCCTAATTTATGTTCTTGAATTTCTTAATATCGAAAAGGATAGAGAGATGCTATATGGTGTTATTTAGAGCTGAATTGAGGGAAATATTGATAGATGATCTAACTTTAGAGCTACAAACTCTGATTACATAGTTGATCTAGAAATGATAGTCTGCTTAGATGATCTCTGTGATACTGTACCACCACCTAATATGAATACATACCACTAGTGGATTTTGTCTCATCTGATTAGTGATTCTGTTTGCATCACAATATCCTTCTAAAGTAGAAGAAAATCCACTCTATAGAATACCATAATTCATGGTTCCTTTTAAGTATTTCATTGGTCACATTAATGTAGACCAATGCTTATTATTGGGGTTATGAGTATATATGCTTAATCTACACACAACATATGTTATATTAGGCCTGATAAAATTCATCAAATGCATTTAAATACCAATAATCTGTGAATATTTAGATTGGGTAACTGGGTCATCATTATTCTTTTTCAATTTAGATTTAGCATCATAAGGAGTGGCTACAAGGGTTACCTCCCAGCATTCAAATTTCTTAAGAATCCTTTCAACATAATGTTCTTGTGTTAACATTGTTCCATCTTCCCTCCTTATAGCTTTAACTCCCAATATCATATTTTCTTCACCAAGATCATTCATATCAAAATTAGTAGACAAAAATAATTTGGTACTTTGTACAATATTTAAATTTGTAGCATATATAAACATGTCATCAACATATAAGCAAATTATCACATAATTATTGTCTACTACTTTAGTATAAACACATTTATCCACTTCAACAACAGAAAATTCATCTTTTATTAAAACTTGATCCAACTTTTCATGATATTGTTTAGGTACTTGTTTAAGGCCATAAAGAAATTTAATTAATTTACAAACTTTATTTTCTTGTCAAAAAGTACACATCCTTCAGGTTGAACCGTATAAATTTTTTTTTCTAAATCATCAGTAGCAAATCCTTTAGCTACTAAATGATTTTTACATTTATTTATAGAACCATCAGGATTCTTTTTGAAAATTCATTTACAGCCGACAGGTTTTGCACCGGGAGGTAAATCAATTAAAAATCATGTATTATTTTTCATGATAGAATCAATTTCAATTTTTATTGCCTCTTTTCAAAATTTAGTATCAGAAGAAGATATAGCTTCAAAATAATTTAGTGATTCATTATCGACAAGAAAAGTTTGAAAGTCATTTTCATAAGAAACATATTATTTTCTAGGTCCTTTACTCCTTCTCAATTTCTCGATATTAGAGTTAGTTACATTTTCTCTTTCAACAGGTTCATGGGATATTTTATCACACAGTAAAAAAGTATTTTCAAAGAATTCAACATTCTTTGTCTCAATAATTGTATTTCTATCAAGAACATCAGTTTTCAAAACAAGAAATCTATATGAAGCACTATGTTCAACATATCTAATAAGAATGTAATAATCATTTTAGAACCTATTTTCCTCTTTTTAAATTTAGGCAAAAGAACTTTAGCAAGCAGCCCCATACTTTTAAATATTTCAAATTTCAAATTAGGTTTATAACCTTTCCACAATTTATAAGAGATTTTTCCAGTTCATTTATAAGGAATTCTATTTTGCAAGTGACATGCAGATAAAATAGCTACACTCCATAAATTATCAGGTGCATTAGAGCTAATTAACATGGAGTTCATCATTTCTTTTAATGTTCTATTTTTTCTTTCAGTTACACCATTAGACTAAGGTGAATAAGTCATAGTTACTTCATGAATAATTCCTTCTTTTTTACAAAAAACATTTAAAGATGCATATTCTCCACCTCTATCAAATCTAATTCTCTTGATTTTTCTACTAAGTTGATTTTCAACTCAGTTTTATAAGAAATAAAATCATCAAATGCGTCATCTTTATTTCTAAGTAAATACAACTTGGTAAAATCTAGATAGATCATCAATAAAGGTCATATAATATCTTTTTTTCACCTCTATTCATAGCTTGTTTTAAATCACCCAAATCAGTGTGAATCAAAGACAATAATTCAGTTTCTCGATTAACTAAAAAACATGAATTTTTAGTAATTTTAGTTTCGGCACATATTTCACATTTATCAAAAATATTTGAGTTTAGATAGATATTAAATCAAGTGATCGCATATTCTTTTTATAAGAGAAATTAACATGTCCTAATCTAACAGGTCATAAAGAAATAGACTCGGTCAAATAAGTAGAAGTAGAAACATTTTTAGAAATATTATTATGAGTATCAAGCACAAAAAATCCGTGATTAAAAAGGCCATTTCCCACAAATATATTAGGTTTAGTCAATATGACCTTATTATTTTCAAAGGTAACCTTCATTCCAAATTTTCCTAATAATGCCACCAAAATCAAATTAATTCTGATATTAGGAACGTGCAACACATTACTAAATGTCATAGTTTTATCAGATGTGAGTTTGAGAAGAACTTTGCCTTTTTCAAGAACTTGAGCAGTTCTCGAGGTCTAAAGATAAATAATTTCTTCTCCTTTTCAACTTGGATGTATGAAACAAAATCATTTTTATTTATATAAATATGCCTAGTATCACCAGAGTCTATCACCAAGATTCTCACATTGATCTCAACATTCATTTCTGAATGATCGATCGAAATAATTATAGCATCCATTTCAGTCAAATTTATTTTTGTCTTAATGGGATTGTCATTTCTTTTGTATATTTTGATCTGTCATTGAGATGTATTTTTTATGAAGATTTTATTATTAGCATTAGACATATAACTGTATTTATGTTCATACCTTTATTCTGCAATGCCATAGCCTTCTGACAAACTGACTGGAATGGAAGCAGTTAGAGCAACACCAAAATCAGTATTATCAATGATTTTAGGACCAATATTAGATGACATAGTTTCTTAGATTATTGGAAAACAATAATAAATTTCAATATCAATTGTAAAATTCAATATAGATAAACTTCAATAATGATAATATTTCTTATATATAACTATCAACAAGTTACAATAATAATAATAATAATAATAGTAATAATAATAATAATAATAATAATAATTATAATAATAATAATAATAATAATAATAATAATAATAATAACTAACTAACTAACTAACTGACTGACTGACTGACTACTATAATATTTTAAGTGATATATAAAATACTTGAGTCATGATAGGCACTGTCCTAAAAAATTATTTTCACAATGTGAAATGCTTCCCAGGATTAAACAAACACTTTCCTAATTAATTATAAGATACCCAAGGTTAAGTAAATCTTATCTAATTAATTAAAGGATACAAGAATCAATAAAATTAACTATGAACCATCAAGTTCTAATGATAAAACAAAAAGAACAATAAAATTATAGTTAATTAAAATTAAAACAAAAGTAAAGGGAAGAACAAATATTAGAGGGAGCGAGAAACATATGTTGTTGAGGGACATCCTTGCTCAAATGAGAAAGTTCTATTTATAGCAAGTTGTGGCGGTGGAAAAGAACAAATATTTAAAACGTAATTAATCAACAATAAGCAATGTCATACTTGGCCAACAAGTTCATAATACTTGGCACACCAATTTATTGGCATGTGTATGTGGGACTTACAACAAATAAGTTTTACTTTGTCCCAAAGAAATTTTAAAATATTCATAATTATTAAAATATTAAATAATTTAAAAAAATCTTACAATCCCTCATATATTTTAAAATAATTTATATGTAATCGAGTTTAACTTGTTGGATTATATGTACAAAAGCTCTTAGATATAGTAGAACATTATCCATAGAGTTGGTTAAGATATTGTTGGTGTATATGCATTTTATTATTAAATTAATATATTAAGTGCATATGATAGTGGGTATAAATTGTGTATTATGAGTATTATTATTTACATTTGTTAGTGAAAGAATGTGGTCATGGGCTTCTTGAAACTCCTATAACCACTAAGTCTTTATTTACCCATTATACTATGTAATTATTCTTGTAGCTCAGGTAACATCCAACCATTCATTGTAATACCTCGAACTTTCCCTAAACTTAATTTCGTCTCGATAAGGTTAAGAAATGACTTCCTAGGTGAGTATCATTTTTAAGCATATAGAATTTTCCTAATTTCGACTTTTTATCACTTTGAAAATTTGATAAGCTTTCTGTCGATATAAGATTCACCCAAATACGATACCCGAGCAAGAAGTTATGGCTAATTTAAGTCCTAGTCATAAAACACCGTCATTTCAGTGCTTGATGCGTCGCGGAGTGGGTCTATTTAACAATTGTCAAATTACAGTAGCCTAGCGCAATAGTGGTATGTCGTGCTAAAGTTTCAGGTCCCAACCAGTAAGACAACGCGATGGCTCCGCATTGTGGTGACCCCAAAATTTAAATTTTTCAATTTCCAGTGAGCCACCACGATAGTGGCGCATCACGGTGGCCCATAAAATTGGGCTCCCAGTTTATTTTTTCCAGTTATTTTAAGAGTTACAAGAGGGTATTTTGGGAAATTACCCTACCCCCAATCCGTCCATAAACATACAATCAATGGCATAACAAAGTACTTTATGCCCAAAATCTTCATTCTCTGTAAAGCAAAAGCCCTAAGCATCCAAATCTTCCCCCAAGAATCTCAAGAATTCACCATAGTTTTCTAAATTGAATTGAGATTCGAGGTTCCCAACACAAAGGCTTCAAGAACCCTCATCCAAAAGTAAGAGAAAGAGTCTCAAGCAATCTTATTCATCAAAGTTCATAATTCGGGGTATATGGGGTTTGAACAAGAACACTCTTCCATTTTTGTGCCCAAAGTTTTGGTTTTCTTAAAAAATTTTAATGTTGTCAAGATGAATTATGCCTAAATTGCTACATTCAATTATATGAGATTATGAATTTGTTCAAGTCTTGAATTATATGATACTACACCTATTTTATGATTTGAATTGAGAATTAATGTTATGATATGCATATTTCTTCCATGATTGGCATTTGGAAAACTCTTAAGATTGAAGTCATGATTTACCCTCTATTTTGAATTGAGATTTCTTGAATATGTATACATGTTTTAAGGTCCAAGAATGAATTTTGATATATTCTATAGTATTTCAAGAATAATATTGATATCTCCGTATCATTGAAGTTTCAAAGCTTGTTAAAGATAGTCTTCCAAAGTTTAATGAAAAGAGTTGATTTTGATCTTAAGTTAAGAAAAGAATCCACATCTTGTGATTTAAGTTAAAGGGAAGCATATTGGCTCCCATTTAATAATGTTGAATTGTATAAGGAGGATTTTTCCTAAAAGCTCTGAGCCTAGTATGGAAGTAGTACTTAGCACCGAGTTGGGCTTTATTCCGAGGTCTCATGCCCCAGAACTATAAGCCACTGTAGGATTTGATTTACCCCAAGTGGGTTAAGCTAGTGATCACAAAAAGTAAAAAGCTCTACTTCGATGGCAAGGATAGAACAGCTTTCCCCAATATGGGCAAGATGTTGTACTCCATGTGGCTCACATGGTTTTTGTTGGTTAGAAGAATCTCCAAAAAGTAGTCCTACTCTATTTAAAATAAAAGTACTTGTATTTCAAAAGCTATGATTCTAAGATTTTTAAGGTTCTCAAGTGCTATATTCTTTAAGTTTCTAATAAGTTCCTTTCCATAGGATTAAAGTGTATGTTCTGAAGGTTGTCGTTTTATGACTTTATCTAGTTCACAAGCTTGAGTACAAAGAAAAAGTACAGATTTAGAATAAAGTGAAATGACTCACGTGATTTATATGGTATGTTTTCTATTCATGATTTATGAGGATTTTATTCAAGCTATGTGAGTCACCTATTATGGCATACATGTTTTCTATAAAGACTTATGATATGGATTATTTAATTGCATACACCCAGATATACTCCGTACATTCCTAAGTGCTGATTTATATATACGTTTATGTGCTACATTGTCTTATAATATAGGTCCAGGTGATCAGCCCCAGCTTCATCAGTGACTTTCGAGTATCTTTGTCTAAATCTCCACAGTGGTGAGTCCTCATGGTTCGAGGACCTATCTTCAGATAGTTTAGTATTTTAGTAGATGATTTATTGCTTTCAGTTTAGTTCGAGTCAGTTGGCAATTTATCCCAATGGCTCTCTAGTTCATTGAGTAGCAGAGGCTTTGTCAGACTATATTGTCATTATATTTAGACATTTAGTATTTTGTTACTTCCACAGTACTCTTTCATATTTCAATGAGACGTGCTATGGTATGTCTCAGTATGTTGCTCTTAGTACCTTGATTTAAGCATTTAAAAGTAGTAGTAGGCTCAAAGGGTTAGCTTGGGCTTACTTGTAACCTTAAGCACCGTGTGACATCTCGGGACTCATTTTTGGGGCGTTACAGACTTGGTATCAAAGCCTAAGGTTTAAGGAGTCCTAGGGAGTTTGATAAGCCATGTTAAATAAAGTCTTGATCATCAATGTGTAGCATGCCACACCTATGAGGAAGAAGCTACAAGACATTTTAGGAAAAAGTCATCCCTTTCTTTCATAACCTTTTATGCTTATAGTTGTCTCTTTCAGCTATTGACTCGTGCTCTGTTATTTTAGAAAATTCCTCCTCAAAGAGCGAATGCCCATAGAAACAATAACGAACAACCTTAGCTAGTTGACCTCTTGAATGCAAACGTGTCCCATGTTAAGTTTTGGGTAGCTTTTCAGGCACTAGCCCAAGCAGTCACCGCAAATGTTCAGGCCAATAATCAGGCCATAGTTCTGCACCAGCAGGGAGGTGATTTAGCTGCTGCTAGAATTTGTGATTTTATGCAGATGAATACACCAAAGTTCTATTGGTCTAAGGCAGGTGAGGACCCACAGTTATATCTTTAGGAGGTGAGGAAAATCACACAGGTGATGCATATTTCTGAGAAAAAAAGTGTGGAGTTGGCGTCTTATAGGTTAAAAGATATTTCTTATAACTGGGTTGTTGTATGGAAGAAGAATAGAGGGGAAGGTGATGCTCCCGTTACTTGGTAGGTGTTCTAAGATGCTTTCTTAGATAAGTTCTTTTCGTTAGAGATGAGGGAGGTGAAAATAGAGAAGTTCATGAACTTGAGGCAGGGCTCTATGACTATTAAGGAGTACTGCTTGAAGTTCAACCAGTTAGCAAAATATGCCCCTGATTTGATTTTTGACACCCGTACCAGTATGAGTAAGTTTGTGACAGAGTTTCTGGTTTGGTGTTGAAAGAGTGCAGACTGCTATGTTTAATAGGGATATGGATCTATCTAGATTGATGATACATATACAGTAGATAGAGGCAGATAAGATAAGTGAAAGAGATAAAATGAGGGGAAACAAGAGGACCAGGTCCGAGCAACATGAGTATGTCAGGCTAGGTCCCATGGAGGAAACCGTCCATAGTTTCAGAGTCATTCATCTATGCTAGCACCTTCATCAGCTAGTGCTCTTGTGCCCAGAAACAGGCAGGAGCAAGGGAATAGGCCTTCTATGTCTAAGTCCCAGAACAGTGTAAGTAATATGCCTAATAATCCTTCTTATGCTAAGTGTCGTAGGACCCATCCGGCGAGTGTTTGGCCAAATAGAGGGGCTGTTTTGGTGGTGAAAAGTTATGCCACAGACTTAGGGAGTGTCCATATGCCAGGAAGGGGAACAGGGATGCGCGACCTCAAACTCAAGCTAATAGTCCCCCAGCTTTCTTAGCCCGTCCAGCCCCTCCTCAGGGTGCTTCTTCTATCACTGCTGGCGATCAGTGCCAGAATAGATTCTATGCCTTACCATTTCGTCAGAAGCAGGAGGATTCTCCCTACGTTGTTACTAGTATGCATCGTGTATTTCACTTTGATGTTTATGTGTTGTTGGACCCCGGGTTGAGTTTTTCTTATATGAACCCACTTGTTGCTGTGAACTTTGAAATGGGTCCCAACAAGATTCCTGAGCCTTTCATAGTTTCTACTCCAGTAGGGGAGTCATTTGTTGCCAAGCAAGTGTATAAAGATTGTTCTGTTACTATTCTTCATAGAGTCATACTTGCTGATCTGATAGTGTTAGATATGGATTTTGATGTTATTCTGGGTATGGACTGGCTTTATTCTTGTTATGTATCTATAGACTTTCGTACCCATGTAGTTAAGTTTCATTTTCTTGATGAACCAGTTTTTGAGTGGTCTGGGAGTTCAGTATCCCCCAAGAGTCATTTTATCTCCTATATCAAAGCCAGAAAACTTATATCTAAAGGTTACATCTATCACCTAGTTAGGGTTAAAGACACCAAGTCTGAGGCTCCAACTATTCATTCAGTTAACATTGTTAATGAGTTTCCTGATGTTTTTTTGGAAGATCTCCCAGGGGTATCCCCCGATAGAGAGATAGCATTTAGGATTGACCTTCTTTCCAACACTCAGCCTATTTCAATTCCTCTCTTCCATATGGCACCCGCAGAGCATAAGGAGTTGAAAGAGAAACTCAAATATCTTTTAGACAAAGGTTTTATAAGGCCCAGTATGTCACCTTGGGGCGCACCAATTCTATTCATGTGAAAGAAAGACGGTTCTTTACATATGTGCATTGACTATCGTCATCTTAATAAGGTTATAGTCAAGAATAAGTACCCTCTTCTGAGAATAGATGACCTGTTTGATCAATTTCAGGGTGCAAATTACTTCTCAAAGATAGACCTTCGATCCGAAAATCATCAACTCAAAGTAAGGGAGTGTGACAACCTGAAGACAGCCTTCCGAACTCGTTATGGTCACTTTGAGTTTCCAGTTATGTCTTTCGGGCTAACCAATGCTCCAACAGTCTTCATGGACCTCATGAATCGAGTATTCAAATAGTATCTTGATATGTTTGTCATTGTTTTCATAGACGATATTATTTTGTATTCCCGCAGTGAGAATGACCATACAGATCATCTTAGAATTGTCCTGCAGACTCTTAGAGATCACCAGTTGTTCGCCAAATTTAGCAAGTGTGAATTTTGGCTAAGATCAGTAGCTTTTCTGGGTCATATCATTTCAGCCGAAGGCATTAGAGTTGATCCCCAAAAGACAGAAACCGTAAGAAATTAGCCTGGACATATCTCTCTGTCTGACATTAGGAGTTTCTTGGGTCTAAATGGATATTACCGCCGTTTTATTGAAGGTTTCTCTTCTATTTCATCTTCCATGACCCGATTGACCCAAAAGAAAGTTAAGTTCCTTTGGTCGGATTCCTATGAGAAGAGTTTTCAGAAATTGAAGACTAGACTCACTTCAGCCCCTATGTTAACTCTACCAGATGGTACGAATAGTTTTTTGGTATATTGTGACGCCTCTAGAGTTGGTTTAGGTTATGTGCTGATGCAGAATGGTAAAGTTATAGCATATGTGTAATACCCCGATCATTTCTTAAGCCTAAATCCATCTTTTGAGTGAATATGGATGAATTCCAAATTGATTTTTATTTATCTCATGTTGTATTTCCCTAAATTCTACTCTCAATCATGTGGAGAATTGGATAAGATTTCCATCGACATAAGATTCACACGAATCGAAAACCCGGTCAGGAAGTTAGAGCCATTTTGTAATTCCCCGAGACTCTAACCAATAGTTCAACGATGAATAAAGCTCTTGAGAAATAAATTATAGTTCTTTGGTTGTTTTCCAATCAAGTATGGTGTGTATTAAGGCCTTAAAGATTTTCTAACGATTGGGCAAATGAAAACATTCCTTACCGATTGAGTTCTTGGGAAGGATATTGGTATAGTAAACTTCAAACGAGCATATCTCTCATTATACTTGGAATTTTTGAGCTCATGACCTATCACCAGATAGATAATTTAATTACCTTTCCAAATATACCAATTTACCCAAAATCCGATATCGGATGAAATATTTATTCCCATTTTACTCCAACATGGTCAAGCTGGAAAACAGTGACGACGGTTCTGACGGGCTGTCACATTTCTGACACCACTTCTGACGACGTCGTCACTTTTTGACGACATTGTCATCCTTAGGCAGAACATAAAAAATTCGACCCTTTTGTGATGACATTTTGTGACGGCCTATCACGGGTTTGACGGCCTATCACGGATGTCGTCAGCCCATTTTTTCAGCAATTAAGGGGCATTTTAAAAAGGGTATTTTGGTCTTTTCCACCCATTTTGACCCTCTATATATATCCAATTAAAGAATAAAACTTTATTCTTCTTCCATTTCATCAAGAATACTAGGGTTTGTCTCTAAAAAATCCAATCTAAATTTCCCAAGAACATCAAGAATCCAACCATAGATTTTATAAATTGGTTCAAGATTCAAGGTACCCAAGTCAAAAGCATCAAGAACCCTAACTCAAGAAGTGGAAAAGGAGTCTATAACAAGTTTCTTCATTCAAATCCATAATCAAGGTATGTGGGGTTGAACAAGAAGACTTCTTTCGTTCTTGTGCTCAAAGATTTAATTTCTACTATTGAAATCCATGATTTTGCAAAGTGGGTTTACAGCCAAATTACTTTATTAATGATTTGTGATATTTGAGCTATTCAAGATCGATACACATGACTATTTCATCATTTTATTTCTTAAATTGAGAACTTATGCCATGATTGAATATTATTATTATGAGTTGATGATTTCCGAATGATTTGAGATAAGAGTCATGATTTAAGATTTTCTATGAGAATTTTTATTATTGAATATATATATATATATATATATATATATATATATATATATTGATATTTGAGATTGAGAGTCAAGAATGAGTTCTATGATGTTTTCTTAAAGTTTTTGATATATGATTATTTTACAACTTCCAAATTATGACTTGATATTTAATATTGTGAATTTCATATTCTACCATGAGTTGGTATTTCAAGTGCTTTCAAGACATATGTCAAGCTTTAAGCTTCTTTATGACAAATTGGATTATTGAGTATATTGATTCATAAGATTGAGTTGTTATAATAAGTCTTGAGTTTTCCTCAAAGTTATTGATGTTGTCATGACTAAATGAATTGATACATCTAGATGTTGATAAAGATTGTTTGATTTTGAGTCGAGTTAGGAATTCACAATTGTATATGATTTACCGATGAGATATATATTTATGTTTTTGTCTTTATAATGGACCCACGAATTGATATTGATTAAAGTGGATTTCCTAATGCGTTCTGAGCTGAGTCTGGGAGGAGTATTTAGCACCGAGCGGGGAATATGGTATTTCCCTAAAACTATGTGCCACCATAGGATTAATATTGATGATTATTGGCCAGAGGCCGAGTCTGGGATTGTGATTGAGAAATTGAGGTTGTACTCCTTGGCAAGAGTAGGATACCCCCGCCAATGTGGGGTTCTCTCCTTAGGAAGGCAAAATATTGGACTCCATGTGGCTCACATGGTCTAGTTATTTCGGTTATAAAAAACTCCCAAGTCCATAAGAGTTCAAGTTTCATGAGTTACCGAGTCACTCTAAGTCATTATTTAAAGAGTTTGAGTTAAGTATAATGATTTATGAGATTTATAATGCTTGTATTACTATTGATGATTTACAAGGAATATATTTCAGTTAATTCAAGCGAAGAAAGTTGTTATTGTCAGCATGCATGATTTTCATAATCATTGATGATATTATTTATAATGTTGCATTGCACCCTCACATACTCAGTACATTTCTTAAAGTACTGACCTCCATATATTTCTATATGCTATAATGCCTTATAATGTAGGTACAATTTATAGTGTATATACCGCATTCAGTCAGTTCACAGCTTCCAATCATTAGGTGATGAGTCCTTTTGATTCGAGGGCATGAGTCAATTATATAGTTCGAGAAGTGTTGTATTTTTCTTACTTTAGTCGTATTGAGATTGAGTAGTTGGGAGTCATGACCCATCTATATGAATTCAGTACCAGTAGAGGCTTCATAGACAGTTAGTAGAAGTTGATGTATTCTGTTTTAGTTTCATTTGTAAAAGTAGAGTTGTAATGTTGTAAACTTCAAGTTTATATTGATCAAGTTAAGAAAAGTTCTATATTTTTGCTAACTTTGTATAGATTTAAGCATTTTATCCAGTTGCTTATGAGTTATGCCAGTAGGAGGGTTAGCTTGGGGTCACTTGCACCCCTAAGCACCGTGTGATGTCTCGGGACCTAAATTTTAGGGCGTTATAAACTTGATATCAGAGCACAGAGTTCAAGTTTCCTAGGGTGTCTATGAATCCATATCTAATAGAGTCTTGCAGAATGGTATGGAGACATCTATACTTTTCTTCGAGAGGCTACAAGACATTTAGGAAAGGTCTCCATTCTTTCAAGTCTCAGATCATGCTATGGAAAAGGTTCGTTGAGAAACTTATACAGATTCTTATCTTACCCTATTTGGGGCATCCCTGCCTTATTTTTAAGGTATTAAAGACAATTAAACTCAATTCTTTGTAGATAGTACTTTTTTAAATAGTCCCCACAGATAGTTATGAAGTTGTAAATGAGCTAGAAAGTACCCTATTTGTGTCTTATCATGCTTTGCTTATAAGTTTTGCAATAAGCCCAAGTCAGTTGCGCTTTTAAATTTTCTTCTCAGAATCCATATTGATAATCTATACTTCCTTATCTATGTACTGTTCCTGAGGCAACATAATTAGCGAGTTCCAATTTTCTCCCTCTAATAATGCTTTCAGACTTATAAGAGAGAAATTTCAAAAGTCTCACAAAGCGGCTTGAGAAGAGCTTACCAATGTGTTATAAGTTTCCTAAGTTCAATGTTATGCCCTCTCCCTTATGATTTTTTCAGTTAAGATAGAGTAAGATATGTATTATTATATTATCAAATATTGTATGGCATTTTTCTATCTCTTGTAACCTTGTTATCTTTATGATGTTGGAACTGAAAGTCTAGTGAAGCCGTGTGGGGCTCTTTCAATTCACTAGCATAATTGCTTTGTTATCCAACTCAAATTTGTTTTCAAAATGCAAATCAAAGACTAGTGAAGCCCGGTGAGGCCTATTTTGATTCACTAGCGACTCCTTGTGTATCTTGTTTCCTCGTGCTGGTTAGAACTGATTTAGAGATGTTGTGGAAAGAAAAGGTGGAAAGTGTGATTTATTGAAAGTATGTATAGTTGAGCCTTTTGCATGTAATCGAGTTAGTGATGAAGTGATATTGTTCTTGTGTGTCAGCTCATGGAAGAAAGAGAAGGAGTTATTGGTGGAGGTAAATAATGGTTTGCTTAAGGTATGAAAAGAGTTATTGATGGTGTGTTGCATAAGATAAGTATAAGTTATGGATGATGATACTTAGTGGATGAGTGTTGTTAACTTAGATGCTTCTGTGATTGCAAGGAAAAGTTAAGTTGAGGCTTAGAGAGTTATGAACTAAGTTAAGTTATGTATGAAGGATAGATAGCAATGATGGGTAGAAGAAGGGTGTGTAGATGGATTATAAATGAGAGAGGCCATATGATTATGAACAATTATTATTATTAGGGGGTTTAAGTTGACTAGTGTTTATTGATATTTTATTTATAGTTTCCAAGTGAGAATGGTGTGTATGAGGTGGAGTTATAAGTTATGCTGAGCGCTAGGCATTAAGCTTGGATGAATGGTGGCTATGAAGGTAGATGTGATGATTTCTTGGTTAATGGTGCTAGTTACAGGGAACTGATCTAATGGGCTTGGACAGTGTATACGAGAACTTGAGTTTGATCAACTTGTAATTAAATTTGATTTTGTGTTCTTGGTGAGAAATCTTGCCCAAGGTTCTATGGGGCTGCTTTATTTTTTTTCTAGGGTCATTGTATGTGGCGTAATTAGTAAGTGTCGTGGAGTTGCTAGGTGGAGGAAGACTAGTTAGGCAATGAACGATGTTCCTAATAATTGAGTCAATAAGTGTGATCGCTTTAGTCTAAGGGGGAGATAGTAGAACAAGTGACTAGGCTAGTTTGTCAGGTTCTAGTGGGTATGCCAATAAGTTGTGGAACAGCTGTAAGAAGGGATACTGCTCGACCCATTTTTATTTTAGTATTTTTAGTCATTCCTGTATTTATTCATACTTTGAATATTGATTCCATGTTCATGATTCATGTCCAGGCATGCCATAAAAAAATCTTGTCCTCACTTAGTTACCGAAATGCGGAGTCTCAGACCTTTCACCGATTGGAATCACAATTCATAGTTACGAATTCTCAATTTAGGTCATGCAACGCATAATTATGTACTCAGGCTTTGTGATATATTCAATTCCAATGTTCAAGCTCTACTTTTAATGATCAGCAAGAAAGGAATTCAGATTCATATCGTGCATGTCCCCTGGCCGTATTTCTTTGATGGGTTTATGATGTTAAATCCTCTATTCCTCAAGCCTCAGTTGAGTGTCAATTTATTCATAGTATGTATTCATGTGTCAGATCCTCATGCTCTAATCTTTTAGTTATCTTTCCTTACCCAAGATAGTGGAGGTGAATAGTTGTTTAGTCGGGAGAGGAGATATTTCCTTACCAATGATAGAGGGTGTCATACGTACTTTGGCTTGGCGGTAATGTGAAGTAAGATTGAGGCTAAGTCTTTGATACATGTTATGGTTAGTTGAAGTTTAATGTGTTATGATTGGGAAGATTGTGGTTTGTTCATTTTGTGTAATTCTATGAGTTGTATTCCATGAGTTGGAAGGAATATTGGAGTGAAGAATTTGTGTAGGACTCGATTAGCAAGGAGTATGTCAGGTGTGCTTGAGGTGAGTGCATGGAAATTTTCTTGATAAGAGGTGTGTAGGGTATGAAGAAGAGGCTTTATAAGTGTTTGATTAGGAATGCACATGTGGTTATGAAGATATGCTTGAATGTCGTGTTTGTGTGCATGTGGATGAGTGCCTTGCACATTAGTAAATAGCTAGTGCTAGGTGGATTGGAGTTGTCAAAGTGGTAATGAGAATTACTCTTGAAGTGAGAGGTTGTAAGAATGTAGATGCGTGGGAGCTCATGATTCAGAATGGGGTTATGTGGCGAATCTCGTTGTTCTAGGTTACGCATGAAAATGATGAGGGGGTTTGGTTCAAGGGGATATGAGTAGATGGAAGTATCAGTGTCATTTGAGGATTGTAAGTTGAATCGATCAAATATAGTATAAAAAAGGTATAGTATAGTCGAGAGAGTGTTTGAGAAGTGTGGTCGAGTTGAGAGTAAGGAGTTGCCTTGCTTGAAGCTTTGTACTTTTATCCTGACTTATGATTCATAGGTTTAGGTTTCAAGTTATGGGATTATGGTAATTTTATGATCTCCGATTCAGATGTCTTGTTTAGATCTTGCCTAAACTTCTTTGCTCCTTCAGACCATTAGAATTCCTTGGGAGGGTGTCGAAGAAATCCTCTACTTAAGTATGAGTATCTAGTATGATTCAGTTTGCATAGCTAGCAACCCAATTTTAAAATTTGGCTGATAGATTTCTATTTTCTTCCATTTTTTTCAAACTAGTCTGGTCTTACCACTCAAAATTTCATAAGTATGAGCAATTCGATAAGTAGTTGCTCGTGCCCAAAATCTACAAATTCAGTTCAGTATGTGTATCAGGCATCAGTTTCAGATTCGGATATATAATTGTGATTCAGTCTGTGAGCATTCATTAAACAATCTTTGTTTACCAAGTATTCTAGTCCAGATAATGTAATAACCATTGTGTAGTCTTATCCTTGTTTCTCATGACCTAAGCCTGCAGAAATTATCTCTTCGCCGTCTATGAGTAATATTGCTCCCTTATCACATCAAGTGAATTCTAAACTCTCAGTATGAGCCCGTTCTTTAATATAGGAAGAAGGAAAATCAGATCAGATTCAGTCGAGAATTACAGTTGTCCTCTATCTATTTTTTTCAGTCTCGAATCCAGCTGTATAGCTATTCTCATCATGAGTTTATACATTTAATGAAGTACTTCAAAGTTTAGAAAGATATAGATTTAGATTTGCAAGTTGTTTCAGCTGTGTGTCTTTAGTTTTCTCTATATTCTTGGCCAAAAAGCAACATTCGAAAACGAATGTTTCCAAGGGGGAGATATTGTAATACCCCGATCATTTCTTAAGCCTAAATCTATCTTTTGAGTGAATATGGATGACTTAAAAATTGATTTTTATTTATCTCATGTTGTATTTTCCTAAATTCTACTCTCGATCATGTGGAGAATTGGATAAGCTTTCCAACGACATAAGATTCACCCGAATCGGACACCCGATGAGGGAGTTAGAGCCATTTTGTAATTCTCCGAGACTCTAAAAAATAGTGCAACCATGAATCAACATCTTTAGAAATAAATTATAGTTCTTTGGTTGTTTTCTAATCAAGGATGGTGTATATTAAGGCCTTAAAGATGTCCTAACGATTGGGCGAATGAAAATATTCCTTACCGATTGAGTTCTTGGGAAGGATATTGGTATAGTCAACTTCAAACGAGCATATCTCTCATTATACTTGTAATTTTTGAGCTCATGATCTATCAACAGATATATAATTGAATTATCTGTCCAATGATATAAAATTCACCAAAATCCGATATCCGAGCAAAGAGTTATGCCCATTTTACTCCAACATGGTCAAGCTGCAAAACGGTGACGACGGTTCTGACGAGCTGTCACATTTCTGACACCATTTCTGACAACGTCATCACTTTCTGACAACATTTTTGATGACATCATCAACCTTAGGCATAAAATCAAAAATTTGACCCTTTTGTGACGACATTTCGTGACGGCCTATCACGGGTCTGACAGCCTATCACGGATGTCGTCAGCCCATTTTTTTCAGCAATTAAGGGGCATTTAAAAAAGGGTATTTTGGTCTTTTCCATCCATTTTGACCCTCTATATATATCCAAGTAAAGAAAAAAACTTTATTCTTCTTCCATTTCATCAAGAATACTTGGGTTTATCTTTCAAAAATCCAATCCAAATTTCCCAAGAACATCAAGAATCCACCATAGATTTTATAAATTAGTTCAAGATTCAAGGTACCCAAGTCAAAAGCATCAAGAACCCTAACTCAATAATTGGAAAAGGATTCTATAACAAGTTTCTTCATTCAAATTCATAATCAAGGTATGTGGGGTTTGAACAAGAACACTTCTTTCGTTCTTGTGCTCAAAGATTTAATTTCTACTATTGAAATCCATGATTTTGCAAAGTGGGTTTAGACCCAAATTACTTTATTAATGATTTATGATATTTGAGCTATTCAAGATCGATACACATGACTATTTCATCATTTTATTTCTTAAATTGAGAACTTATGCCATGATTGAATATTATTATTATGAGTTGATGATTTCCGAATGATTTGAGATAAGAGTCATGATTTAGGATTTTCTATGAGAATTTTTATCATTGAATATATATATATATATATATATATATTGATATTTGAGCTTGAGAGTCAAGAATTATTTCTATGATGTTTTCTTAAAGTTTTTGATACATGATTATTTTACAACTTTCAAATTATGACTTGATATTGAATATTGTGAATTTCATGTTCTACCATGAGTTGGCATGACTAAATGAATTGATACATCTTGATGTTGAGAAAGATTGTTTGATTTTGAGTCGAGTTACGAATCCACAGTTGTATATGATTTACCGATGAGATATATATTTATGTTTTGGTCTTTATAATGGACCCACGAATTGATATTGATTAAGGTGAATTTCCTAATGCGTTCTGAGCTATGTCTAGGAGGAGTATTTAGCACCGAGCGGGAAATGTGATATTTCTTGATAACTACATGCCACCATAGAATTGATATTGATGATTGTGGGCCAGAGGTCGAGTATAGGATTGTGATTAAGAAATTGAGGTTGTACTCCTAGGCAAGAGTACAACACCCCCGCCAATGTGGGGTTCTCTCCTTAGCAGGGCAAAACGTAAGACTCCATGCGGCTCACATGGTGTAGTTATGTCAGTTATAAGAAACTCCCAAGTCCATAAGAGTTCAAGTTTCATGAGTTACCGAGTCACTCTAAGTCATTCTTTGAAGAGTTTGAGTTAAGTATAATGATTTATGAGATTTATAATGCTTGTATTACTATTGATGATTTACAAGGAGTATATTTTAGTTAATTCAAGCGAAGAAAGTTGTTATCGTTAGCATGCATGATTTTCATAATCATTTATGATATTATTTATAATGTTGCATTGCCCCCCCCACATACTCAGTGCATTCCTTAAAGTACTAACCCCCATATATTTCTATATGCTTGTAACACCCCGATTCGCTAAACCGGAATGCTACACGGTGCTCATGACCCCGTGGAAACACAAGCTAACCCATGATTGATATTTGTACCTGTATACTATAAATCATGATATAATAATGCGGAATAAATAAAACTGTAAGGATATAAGGTTCAACTGAATAAAACCATGTGGGTGAAAATACCCAAAACAACTCAATCTGAATGCTAAGTCTGAACATAAATCTGAACGTAAATCCGAAAGCCTCTAAACTATCTAAATAAGGAGTTGAAGGAACATGTCTCCAACTAACTCCGTAAAACTGAACTGAAGAAATAAATAAATGTATCAAATCATATTGTCCTCGAATCAATGAGGACCCACTGTGTCTCTGCGACTAGAATGCTACTACTACTGCTGGGCTGGAGCTCGTGTCTCGAAACCTATGGTGTAACATGAAAAGAAAGCACCATAGCACAAATACGTCAGTACAACTAGAGTACTAAGTATACGAGGAAGGTAGGCTGAACATAAAGAGTTTCATGCATGAACAATACTGACTGATTAATATGAACGTGGGAGTGCAAACATACATATATAGAAACTGGGACCGTAAATATGTGATAGCATGACCTGTAAGCTAATACATAGTTTACTGATAACTTTCATGACTGATACTGAATCTAATAACATGGACGGTTGTATCTGACAGTCCTGATTATACTAAAAGCTGAAGATCGCCCTGAGTTCTTTTATTGAGACTGATACTGAAACTGTGGGAAGTAGTGTTTAACCGACATACCCTATGTATGCCATTATGGATAAGATGGGGTCCAATCTCTGCCCCGACTGGAGGAGTGTCAATACCGTACCACGGGTAAGGACAGCCTGTGAGTGACCTTTATCTAATATCTGACAACTGACTAAGATCATGAGTTTTCCTGAGTCACATGACTGACTGAAGTCTATGGAATCATACTTAAGTTCAGATATCATGAAACATGACATGGCTCTAGGCACACAACTATAGTTTTCGGGTACAAGTACCCCTAGGATTCGATAAGAGGAAACTGACACACATGACATGACTTGATCATAAGATTTGAGTCCACAATTCACAATATCATAAGTAAGGCTTTCATAATAAGAATGATAATCAACAAACTATCACATGATCGGGAATACACACAACATGTATATACTTGCATGGCTTCAATAACATATTCATTCCTTATCACAACAATATCATGAGCATCTCGTACAACTTTTTCAATTCAAGACAATAGTACGAGGATCACATTGAACATAAACTTAGAACATGGAATAGTCATTTAGGACTTATTATGTGTTAAAAGCATGATTTCTATTCTCTTAGGTATTTTCACAAACACCTTACATTCACATCTTAGGCATAGGTGGATTCATCAAGATTATAAATATTCAACCACCAATTTCACATATTTATACATTAAATACCACCATATCCGCACAATAAACATACAAAGATCCCATCTTAGGCATCATCAAACTCCAACCACATGAACATCAACCACCAACAACATAAACATCATGATACAAAATTTAGAAGATGGTTCTTGAGCTTCATAGATGAAAGGAGTCCATAAATCAAATAACCCATACCTTAGAAGGAAAATTCTTGATGATTGACGGAGGAATTTCCTTGAAATCAGATCTTCAAGCTTAGTTATGCAACCCTAGTTGTTTTTCTCTTTTAGTGCTCTTAGATGATGAGCTTTGACATGATAATAGGGTTGTAATATGTTTAGAAGCTATATATTTCTTAGGGTTAAGTTTAGGGACGTGTAAGGAGTTTTAAAAGACTTAATTACCTTTAAAATTACTCAAAACGGAGTGTTTTTGGCACCTGGAACTGACTTAGGCAGTGCCCAAGTGATTGCCTAAGATAGGTTGGGCGGTGCCTAACCAATCACCTATGTTTGGTTTGGCAGTGCCTAACCAATCGCCTATCCTTACTGTCTCTCACCAAAATGGGCATAACTTTTCGCTCGGGTATTGGATTAAGGCGAAATTGGTATTATTGGAAGCTAATTTGATTCTGTACAATTTGGTGGGCCTAAATTAGCCAAAATACCACATTAACATTGAGTTATACTAGTTCAAAGATGACCCTTGTAAAATCGAACACTAAAACTTGATGGATTCAAAAACTCTTAGCTTGTATTTCCTTAAGTGACTCATATGAACATTCTTAATGCATCATAATCTATCCTTTCACTAGGATATTCATTGTAAGTCATGTAATATTCATTGTAAGTCATGTACTCAAATATGAATCACAGGATAGAAGATTTCATACGTAGGAATACTTATTCACTTCCTAGCTTAGAAACATGTGGGGTATTACAATAACTCCCCCTTAGGAACATTCGTCCTCGAATGAGAATTTACTGAGAAGGGATACTAGAATGAGAATCTCAGGACTGACATGATAAACATACTGAACTCGTGCATATCTTATGCACGGATAACTGACACATGAATGCATGACTGAGTATGAAACGGTTAATAGGTACCAAGTTTATACTGGAAACATAAATGTGAAACTGAATAAGATTAAGGAGAACTATTACCTTGAGCTTGAACTGAATTAGCGGGGAAGAGGTGAGGATACTTGGTACGTATATCTACTTCTTCTTCCCAAGTAGCTCCCTCATGAGACTGATTTTTCCAAAGAACCTTGAGTAGAGGGACTTTTTTGTTCCTCAATCTACGAGTCTGATAATCTAAGATTTTGACTGGAATCTCTTCATAAGAGAGGCTGTTCTGAATGTCGATGCTCTGAATAAGGACAACAACTGCTGGGTCACCTATACACTTCTTTAGAAAAGAGACATGGAAGACTGGATGGACTGAGGCTAGATCTGAAGGCAACTCAAGCTCATAAGCTACCTTGCCGAATCGACAAAGAATTCTAAAGGAACCGACATACCGGGGACTGAGTTTCCTTTTTTTGCCAAACCTCTTCACTCCCATCATGGGAGAGATCTTAAGATAGACATAGTCATTGACCTCAAACTCGAGATCCTTTCTACGAACATCTGCATAGGACTTCTGTCAGATCTGAGAAGCCTGGAGTCTCTCTCTGATCAATTAAACTTTCTCCAGGGCATCGAATACTAAGTCAGGACCTATGATTGAGGCCTCACTAACTTCGAACCAACCAATCGGAGATCTACATCTGCTACCATAGAGAGCTTTGAATGGAGCCATATGAATACTAGAATGATAGTTATTGTTGTTTGCAAACTCAATCAAAGGCAAGTGGTCGTCCCAACTTCACTTGAAGTCAATTGCACACGCCCTTAGCATATCTTCAAGAGTCTGAATGGTCCTCTCTGCTTGACCATCTTTCTGAGGATGAAATGATGTTTTGAGATGGACTTGGGTATCGAGACCCTTTTGGAATGCTTTACAAAAGTGAGAAGTGAACTGGGTACCTCTATCTGAGATGATAAATAGTGGAACATCGTGTAACCTGACTAACTCCCTGATATAGAGTTTGGCATAATCCTCAAAGGAATAAGAAGTATGAACAGGAAGGAAATGAGCTGACTTGGTCATTCTATCTATAATGACCCAGACTGAGTCATGCTAATGACGAGTTCTAGGCAAACCTGTCATGAAGTCCATGTTAACTTATTCCCACTTCAAAGTAGGAATGGTGAACTCTTGCATGGAACCACTAGGTTTTGGATGCTCTATCTTAACCTGCTAATATGTAGAGCAATTAGCCACAAACTCTGTAATATCTCTCTTCATCCCACTCCACCAATAGATCTCCCGCATGTCACGGTACATCTTAGTGGCCCCTGGATGAATAGAGTATCGCGCACCATGAGCTTCTGCAAGAATTTGCTGCCTCAATTCATCTATACCTGGAACACATAGATGACTCTGACAATGAAAAACACCATCTCCCTCTTAGGAGAAAACCTCAACTTTTTAATTCTGAACTGACTCTTTGAACTTGACAAGGCTAGGATCCCTATGTTGTTTCTCTTTCACCTCGAAAACTAGATATGAATCTGAACTACTATGAATACATACACCACCCTCTGAAGAATCAACTAAGCGAATGCCTAGTCTGGCAAGCGGATGGATCTCCTGAGCCATCTTTTTCTTACTATCCTCAATGTGAGAAATACTACCCATGGAGAGTTGACTAAGAGCGTTGGCCACAACATTGGCCTTGCTCGGATGATAAAGAACACTCATTTCGTAATCCTTCAAGAGCTCTAACCACCTTCTCTGGCGAATATTGAGATATTTTTGGGAAAAGACATACTGGAGGTTTTTATGGTCTATGAAGACATCTATATAAACTCCATAGAGATAATGCCTCTAAATCTTCAAGGAAAAAACTATCGTTGCTAACTCAAGATCATGAGTAGGATATTTCTTCTCATGTGGCTTTAACTGTCTTGAGGCGTAGGCTATGACCTTACCATGCTGCATAAGGACACAACCTAAATCCACTCCGGATGCATCACAATAGACTATAAAACCGTCTAAACCATCCAGAATAGCTAGAACTGGAACTGAGGTGAGTCAAGTCTTCAACTCTTGAAAGCTCTTCTCGTATGAATCTGACCACTGAAACTTAATCTTCTTCTGAGTCAATCTGGACATGGGAGATGCAATAGAAGTCAATAATAGCCATCCAAACCCAAGAAACTCCTGATATCTAATGGAGATATGGGTCTGGTCCAGTTTCTTATAGCCTCAGTTTTCTAAGGATCTACTCTAATACCATCACCAGAAATAATATGGCCAAGGAATGCTACTGATCTTAGCCAAAATTCGCACTTGCTGAACTTAGCGAATAACTGGTGATCCCTGAGAGTCTGAAGAACAATCCTGAGATGGTCTGCATGATCACGCTCTGTGCGAGAATAGACCAGAATATCATCTATAAATAGTATGACAAACATGTCCAATTACTGCTTAAACACACAGTTTATCAAATCCATAAAAGCTACAGGGGCATTGGTAAGACCAAATGACATGACTAAAAATTCAAAGTGACCATACCGAGTATGAAAAGCTATCTTTGGAATGTCATATTCTCTAACTCTGAGCTGATGATAGCCTGATCTAAGGTCTATCTTTAAGAATTAACTGGCACCCTGAAGTTTGTCGAATAGATCATCAATCCTTAGAAGAGGATATCTATTCTTGACCTTGATCTTGTTGAGTTAATGGTAATCAATACATATTTTGAGAGAACCGTGTTTCTTGCACACGAATAACACTGGCGTACCCTACGGGAAAATGTTGGGTTTGATGAATCCCTTATCTAAGAGATCCTTCAACTGATCTTTCAGTTCCTTGAGTTTTGCTGATGCCATTTTATATGGAGGAATAGAAATAGGTTGAGTATCCAAAAGAAGGTCTATGCCGAAGTCTATTTCCCTTTCGGGAGGAATGCCTGGAAGATCTTTGGGAAAGACATTTGATTATTCATTAACAACAGGGACTGTTTTGAGGCTGGGATATTTAGAACTGGAATCTTTAACATGCACGAGATGATACACAAACCCCTTAGAAATCATTTTCCTTGCCCGAAGGTAGGAAATAAGTTGACCCCTAAATGCTTAAATGCTACCCTTCCACTCTAGGATGGGCTCATTTGGGAACTGAAATTAAACTATCCTATTTCTGCAGTTGACTGTGGTATAGAAGGAATGAAGCCAATCCATGCCGAGAATGACATCAAAATCAGTCATCTCTAACTCCACTAAATCTGCTGATGTAGATTTCTGAGATATCATAACTGGGCAGTTCCTGTATACCTGCTGGGCCATGATGGTTTTACCCACTGGGGTTTTCTGGGCATGGGTCATGAGTCTGGAAAAGGTCATATCCTCATCAGACTTAGACCCATGGAAATATGGAGGGTTCATCCGATTAAAGTCCCAAACCCTAGCTGCTTTGGGATTGGCCACTGGATTGGCCGGAATAACTGGTGGTCGTTCATTCTGTGCAGCCATGGACTAAGCAAATGGGGTAAATGTAGCTCTAAACTCCGCATGGGAAACATGTTCGCCCAAAGGATCTTCGGGCTGAGGAGCTGGCTGGTTTCTTCTCTTTAGGGCCATGGTTTAGAATAAAAGAAGAATGGATTAGACTGAGTGTTTAACTTATGATTATGCTCACTAGCATGACATAAATAATGAAGAAAGACGACTGTTCTTAAAACATCTTATAGCCTCCCATACATAAATATAGTGCATAACACACCTATGTACAAGACTCTACTAGATGTGGCTTTCAGACTTCCTAGGACTCTATTGCACCTTAGGCTCTGATACCAATTTTGTAACACACCGATTTGCTAAATCGGAATGCTACACAGTGCTCATAACCCCGAGGGACCACAAGCTAACCCATGACTGATATCTATACTTCTATACTATAAATCATGATATAATAATATGGAATACATAAAACTGTAAGGCTATAAGGTTCAACTGAATAAAACCATATAGGTGAAAATACCCAAAACAGCTCAATCTGAAAACTAAGTCAAAACATAAATCTGAACATAAATCTAAAAGCCTCTAAACTATCTGAATAAGAAGTTGAAGGAACGTATCTCTAACTAACTCCATAAAACTGAACTGAAGAAATAAATAAATGCATCAAATCATATTGTCCACGAATCAATAAGGACTCATTGTGTCACTGCGACTGGAATGCTACCGCTACTGCTGGGCTGGAGCTCATGTCTCAAAACCTATGGTGTAACATGAAAAGAAAGCACCATAGCGCAAATGCATCAGTACAATTAGAGTACTAAGTATACGAGGAAGGTAGGTTAAATATAAAGGGTTTCACGCCTGAACAACACTGACTGACTAATATAAATGTGGGAGTGAAAACACATATATATAGAAACTGGGACCGTGAATACATAACAGCATGACCTATAAGCTAATACATAGTTTACTGATAACTTCCATGACTGATACTGAAACTGACAACATGGATGACTATATCTGACAGTGCTGATTATACTAAAATCTGAAAAATGCCCTGAGTTCTTTTATTGAGACTGATACTGAAACTGTAGGAAGTAGTGTTTAACCGACATGCCCCATGTATGCTGTTATGGCTAAGCTGGGGTCCAATCTCTGCCCCAACTGGAAGAGTGTCAATACCGTGCCACGGGTAAGGACATCCTGTGAGTGACCCTTATCTGGCGGGTACTCAATGAGAACGGTAGGAATCCTAAACTTACGGGTTAAGCCACCTCATTAACCTTAATCTGATAGGTTAAGATGTCTCAACCTATGCTGGCTACATAGTTCTGGAATACAAGGATGACTACTAAGAATCACACCTTGAACTGGTGGGTCAGTTCCCATCCTTGGGTTCACTTGGTTTACTGAGAAGGTTAGAATTGCTAAAATATTATGATATAAGTGTGTTGTATCACCCAGTCAAGGCCAATATAGTGGCAGATACCATTAGCAGGTTGTCTATGGTAAGTGTTGCTCAGGTAGAGAAGGGTAAGAAAGAGTTAGCTCGTGAAGTGCATCATCTGGTTAGATTGGGCGTTAGGTTGCTTAATTCCCCCGAGAGGAGTATTTTGGTGCAGAGTAGTTCCAAATTCTCTTTGGTTTTGGAAGTGAAGGAGAAGCAAGACTCAGATACTAGTTTGATCAGA
Source organism: Capsicum annuum (assembly GCF_002878395.1). Taxonomy (NCBI): domain Eukaryota; kingdom Viridiplantae; phylum Streptophyta; class Magnoliopsida; order Solanales; family Solanaceae; genus Capsicum; species Capsicum annuum. Next base: position 1,482,476 of record NW_025855126.1, read on the forward strand.
CTGAAGGAGTCAGTCAAGGACCAAAGAGTAGAGGTTTTCTCCCAAGGGGGAGATGGTATGTTGATATTGCAAGGTAGATTATGTGTTCCTTGTGTTGACGCTCTGAGACAGATGATTATGGAAGAGGCACATAGCACGCGATATTCTATTCATCTCGGTGCTACCAAGATATATCTCGACTTACGGGAAATATATTGGTGGAGTGGTATGAAGAAGGATATAGCTGAGTTCATAGCTAAGTGTGCAAATTGCCAACAGGTTAAAGTAGAGCATCAGAGACCTGGTGGTGTAATGCAAGAGTTTAGTATACCTACTTAGAAGTGGGAAGAGATAAATGTGGATTTCATGACTGGTTTACCTCTCTCCCGATACCATCATGATTCTATTTGGGTTGTTATAAATAGGCTGACTAAGTCAGTGCATTTCTTGCCTGTGCATATATCTTATACTGCTGAGGATTATGCTAGGCTATATATTCGGGAGTTAGTCAAACTGCATGGAGCTTCCTTGTCTATCATCTCAGATAGGGGTACTCAGTTCACTTCTCAGTTTTGGAGAGCTTTTCAGAGGGGTCTTGGTACCCAAGTGTAACTTAGTTCCGCTTTTAATCCGCAGACTGATGGTCAGACTGAAAGGACCATCCAAACTTTAGAGAACATGTTGAGGGTGTGTGCTCTTGATTTCAAAGAGATTTAGGATGAGCATTTACCTTTAATAGAGTTTGCATATAATAATAGTTACCATGTTAGTATCAAGATGGAGCCATTTGAGGCTTTGTATGGTAGAAGGTGTAGATCACCCAGAGATTGGTTCGAAGTGGGTGAAGCTACTTTGGTTGAAACTGATGCAGTATTTAAGGCTATGGAGAAGGTGAAGTTGATTAGAGAAAGGTTGAAGACAGCACAGAGTCGTCAGAAGTCATATGCAGAAGTGAGAAGAAGGGATCTTGAGTTCGAAGTTAATGACTTGGTGTATCTGAAAATTTCACTCATTAAAGGGGTAAAAAGGTTTGGGAAGAATGGGAAGCTTATTCCCCATTATGTTGGTTCGTACAGAGTTCTTAACCATGTTGGGAAAGTAGCTTATGAAGTTAAGTTGCCTGCAGAGTTATCAGTTGTTCATCTAGTTTTTCATGTCTCCATGCTTAGGAAGTGTATTGGTGATTCTATTGTTATAGATCCTTTGGAAATCATGAATGTTTGGGGAAATCTTTCATTTGACGAGATTTTAGTTGAAATCTTAGATTACCAAGTTCGGAGACTAAGGAACAAAAAAGTCCCCTTGGTCAAAGTGTTGTGGCGAAATCAGTCAGTTAAGGGTGCTACGTGGGAAGCCAAAGCAGATATGAGATTCAAGTACCCGCACCTCTTCTCCGCAAGTTTAGAGCAAGCCGAAGGTACCTTTTCTCCTTAATTCAGTCCCTTTCTAATCAAAGATTCAGCTATATAGCAATTCTTATTATGAATTATGCATTTTCTAAAGTGTTCAAGAGTTTAGAAAGACAAAGAATCCGTTTAGAGAGTTCTTCCAATTTACGTACTCAGTTTCCTTCGTATTCTTAGCCTCGGTAGCAATATTTGAGGATGAATGTTCCCAAGGGGGAGATATGGTAATACCCCAAACTTTCCCTAAGCTTTATTTTGTCTTGAGAAGGTTAAGAAATGACTTCTTAGGTCAGTATCATCTTCAACCATACAAATTTCCCTAATTTTGACTTTTTATCACATGGTAAATTAGATAAGCTTTCCGTCGATATAAGATTCGCCCAAATCTGATACCCGGGAAAGAAGTTATGGCTAATTTAAGTCCTAGTCATAAAACACCATCATTTCAGTGCTTGGTGCGTCGCAGAGTGGGTCTATTTAACAATTGTCAAATTCCAGTAGCCTAGCGTGATAGTGGCACATCGCGCTGAAGTTTCATGTCCCAATCAGTGGGACAACGTGATGGCTCTACATCGCGGTGACCCCAAGGATCCCATTTGTCAATTTTCAGTGAGCCACCGTAATAGTGGCGCATCGTGGTGGCCCATAAAATTGGGCTCCCAGTTATATTTTTTTCTAGTTATGTTAAGGGTTAAAAGGGAGTATTTTGGGCAATTACCCAACCCTAATCCGTCCATAAACACATAATCAATGGCATAACAAAGCACTTTATGCCCAAAATCTTCATTCTCTGCAGCAAAAGCCCTAAGCATCCAAATCCTCCCCCAATAATCTCAAGAATTCACCATAGTTTTCTAAATTGAATTGAGATTTGAGGTTCCCAAGACAAAGGCTTCAAGAACCCTCATCTAAAAGTACGAGAAAGAGTCTCAAGCAAGCTTATTCATTAAAGTTCATAATTTGAGGTATGTGGGTTTGAACAAGAACGCTCTTTCCGTTCTTGTGCCCAAAGTTTTGGTTTTCTTAAAAGATTTTAATGTTTTCAAGATGAATTATGCCTAAATTGATACATTCAAGTATATGATATTATGGATTTGTTCAAGTCTTGAATTATATGATACTACACCTATTTTATGATTTGAATTAAGAATTAATGTTATGAATTGCATATCCTTCTATGATTGGTGTTTCGAATACTCTTAATATTGAAGTCATGATTTACCCTCTATTTTGAATTGAAATTTCTTGAATATGTATATATGCTTTAAGTTCCAAGAATGAATTTTGATATATTCTATAGTATTTCAAGAGTGGTATTGATATCTCCATATCATTGAAATTTCAAAGCTTGTTAAAGATAGTCTACCAAAGTTTAATGAAAAGAGTTGATTTTGATCTTACGTTAAGAAAAGAATCCACATCTTGCGATTTAAGTTAAAGGAAGCATATTGGATCCCATTTCATAATGTTGAATTGTATAAGGTGGATTTTTCCTAAAAGTTCTGAGCCTAGTATGTGAGTAGTACTTAGCACTGAGTTGGGCTTGATTCTGAGGTTTCATGCCCCAGAACTACGAGCCACCGTAGGATTTGATTTACCCAAAGTGGGTTAAGCTAGTGATCACTAAAAGTAAAAGGTTATACTCTGATGGCAATAATAGAACAACTCTCCCCAATGTGGGCAAGACGTTGGACACCATGTGGCTTACATGTTTTATGTCGTTTAGAAGAATCTCCCAAAAGTAGTCCCTACTCTATTTAAAATAAAAGTACTTGTATTACAAAAGCTATGATTCTAAGATTTCTAAGGTTCTCAAGTTCCATAATCTTTAAGTTTCAAAGAAGCTCCTTATTTTCCATAAGATTAAAGTGTATGTTCTGAAGGTTGTCGTTTTAAGACTTTACCTAGTTCGCAAGCTTGAGTACAAAGAAAAAGTACAGATTTAAAATAAAGTGAAATGACTCACGTGATTTATATGGTATATTTTCTATTAATGATTTATGAGGATTTTATTCAAGCTATGTGAGTCATAATCAAGACTAGTTAAGGTGAAGCTTGAACACACTAGCATGAAAGAAACAATATTTTATTAAAAAAACAAGGTAGAAGCCAGTAGCTATATGTACGTTTCTTCACCAGCATCTACTGCAGAGAGGGATAACTTAAAGATGACAGGTAATTCAACACATCTCATCCTTTAAGGCTGTTTGAACACGAAAAAGAACTCAATATAGTTATAAGTCAATTCATTACAATGCTAGCTACAAGAAATAACTATGAAAAATAAATAAACCAATTCTTTAATGACTGGGATAGAACAAAACTCAATATAGTTATAACTCACTAGGGTTCTTTTTGTGTATACACAAAGATAAGAGAGTAGTAGTAATTTATGTGTTTTGTTGAGAAGAAAAAATAAAACTGCATGTCCCAATTTATGAGTGAAGAAAACAAATAGTAAAAGGGGAAGGTCAAATGGATTCGGTGGCCGTCCACTATTTATCACTATGGCAACGTGTCCTTTCTCTCTTCGATAAAAGTGTGAATTCAAACATCTATCCTAACAGAAAAAAAAAAAGGAATTGGCTAGAATCAGTGGCAGAGTGCATTATCATACCAAAAATTGGCTAAAATCAATGGAATTGGCTACAGAGCTTGAGGGTTTCCATCTTTCCGTAACTACAGAGCTGAATTGAAGAATTGAGTTGTACACAGATCCCGTGACTACAAAGCTCAATGACAGAATTGGGGATTTGTTATCGATTTGGGAAATGAGAGAGGGAAAGTGAGAGGGAAAATGAAGAAGCTGCTATAGATTTGGGTGCTTCTATCAATCAGGAAAGTGAGGGAAAATATTTTTCCAATTAAAAAGAAGGGAAAATTTTTGCTATTTTTTCTGATTATAGCGGGGATCTAAAACCCCCGCAAATTTATAGCGGGGTTCTAAAATCCCCGCAACTTTATAAATTTTAGCGACAACGTTTTAACCCCCGTAATTCATATAATATTATGGAGATTGAAATAACCCTGTAAATAAACCCCCGTAATTTGACCTATTTTTTGTAGTGTATATTACACCAACAGGTATTATGTTCATCTCATTACCACATATATTCTCCGTCCGCTTCAATATACTCTTGCGCATTATTCATATCTAATGATATGGCTACGGACACACATTATATATCTTCAGTACATTGATTTGTTCCTCTATATATAATATTATAGTACTCAAAATATATACAAGTGATCACCCTCCCGCAGAGCAGCCAAATCCTCCACTTGAGAGCCATTGGCCATGACAATAGTGGTTCCTTTTCTCCCAAACTTATTTTCTGCATTCACCAAATTATATATTCTAGTTAGACATGATTATGAAAAACTTTTTGTTGATTCAAAAAGATTAAAGATCATACAATACATAAAAAAAAGGAAATAGTTACAAACTTTGTGCTAATCTATATAATATATGATATATCAACATACTCTTTGAATCTTTTAATCTTAACATGCCAGACAAAATTAATATTGAAATTAAAAAATTACCAATTATAAATTTTTTAAAATAGAGAAATAAGATACTTAACATTGGAATGGAGGGAAATTTGAGTTTAAACGTTGTCATTGTACAAATATTTTACACTATCATGTCATCAAAAGGGTATTTATATGTAAGCCTCCTTAAAATGTCAGTATCTTGATCTTGTAACATCGGAATGGAGGGAAATTTGAGTTTAAACATTGTCATTGTACAGTCTTTTACACTATTATGTTATCAAAAGGGTACTTGTATGTAAGTTTTCTTAAAATGTCAGAATCATGATCTTGAAAATAAGATATATTATCGTTTATCTGTTACAACCGATAAAGATGACCTCATTGAATAATTTTTTTAAAAAAATTTATAGTATAAATAACTCAAACATATATCATATAGGTTTGAAATTACACACACTGAGAATACAAATATTTTTCTTACAGTATCATTAATTTTACGTAGCAGATTAGATCACCATTTCTATAGGGATTACCAATTAATGTTTAACACAAAGATTAGCCTACATACTTGAAGTGAACTCTATCATAATATATGATCAAGTAAAACCAATAAATGTAGTGTATAGCAAAGACGATGACCACTTACACAAATAAGTTTACAGTATCTCATCCAGAAATAGCTGAATCGAGTGTCTTTTTCCAACCTGGAACGAAATGCAAGAGATTAGTTGATCAAGATGGTGTTTGACCAAGCTTATAAGTTAAATAAATGACTTATAAATATATTTTCAGCTTATTATGTATTTGAGAAATATTTAAGTGTTTATATGTCAAGTAGTTATAAGTAGAGGCGGACATATCCTTAGTTTAGGAGGTCACTGACAACTTCGAAAAGAAAGTAGGCATATATATGTGTTACTGTGCATATATCATAAATAGCGCACATATTTTAGGACTAACGTTCCTAGTAACAAACATAAAAGGATTTCACTGGTTATTTGGGTTGCAGCACATATAGTGTTATTTTTAATGTATTTGGGTACAAAAATCTGTATTTAGGCACAAAACTTCAACACTAGTTTAAGTTTAAAACAAGAACACTATGAAGTACAAAAACACCCTCAACACAAGATCAACACTAAAAAAAGGGCTCAAATTATGGGGATTTAAAACCCAAAACCCCCAGAATACGAGCTGTCACAAACGAGTTGCAACAGTTTTTTTTCGACCCTCACAATTAATTTGCGGGGGTTCTTTCGCGGTGGTTTAAAACTTCTGCAATTTTTATTTGAAAATTGCAGAGGTTTAAAACCTCCACAATTTTTATTTCTTCTTATTATTTTTTAATTTAGTTGGAGCCATTAATTTTCAATAACAAATTATAAATTCTAATTTTAGCTCAAACACATGACTAATTAAATATTGTAGCACATCAAAAATATTTTGAACATTAACTTTCAAAATTAAATTTTCAACATTAGCATCTTCAAATTCCAAATTTTCAACATTAACTAGTAACTTCAAACTCCAAAATCAAATTAAACACAAAACCTTCAATATTGTAAGATTCACTCCAACCACACAATTATATCATCATAATTAAATATCCAAGATAATTTGCAATGAAATCAACAACTTTCATTAGGATCACTATCATCACATGGTCTCCTTACATCCATGGACGAAATGAGTCCACTAGCTGCATCACTTGGCTACATAAAAATGCAAAGTATTAAACCCGATTTTCAGCTCATATGTAAAATTGATTCAAAGTTGTTGTATTTGGGTCACATCATTTGAGATTTAATAGTTAATATTTGACTTTTGTGAGCATGAAAGTATTTATTTAGAAATTCTCTACAATTTCCACTAGCATCTACATTTTTTACTGGCATAAAACACAGTATTTATTTTGTGGACAATAAACTTAACGTCACCAAGATAATAAAGACATTCAGCTTGAGAAATTTTGTGTGCTTCTCCAAAAGTGGCTTTGCATGCTGGGGAATCTGGTATAAAGTTGTATTTTTATCTTTGTCCTGAGTATTATGTGTATCTTTTTGTCAAACTTATATTTCCAAGAAAAGATTAAAAATTGTATTAAAGCCAAAGTAATATAGATAAGAGGACTTCAAATTGTACCAGTAAAGCAACATCTGGGACAGCCCGAACAATAGTTCACTTCTCCACCCAACTTCATACCATTAAGACCAGCATAAGCTTTAAGAGTAACTGAATGGTCTACATAATGAAATGGTTGAAATAATTATTTTCATATCAATAAAAGATAGCAAGAGAAGCAAAGTAGCAAAATGAGGAGAGAAACATTATAACAAAAAAAAGAGTTCAAAGGGGATAACATGTTGCTGCGGTGCTGCCAGAAAAATTTGATGACAGAGCCATTTTTTTTACAAGGTAGATTTTATTAATAAAAAAATAACATTTTATCAATACATAGTAACAGGATGGTGCATGATAATCCCAATTTTAAGCCAGGGGTGGAACTCATTGGCACCACTATCATAGAACTTACTAAAGCATAGAACAAATTACTTTTCTTAACACTTGTCACATACCAATATATACCTTCTTAAGACACTAGCAGTCCATTGACAAGTGCAGAAACAAATCAATTATTGAAAGAAAACTAAACCATTTGCCACACTTACAAGAAAGCAAAGTAAAGATGAAGGGAATCATCATTTCAGCCATTGTAGTTTTGTCCATGATAATCATACTAACAAGTATCTAGAATGTCATTAGCACCCAACAATTCGCTGGATATGTCATATGCAGCAATGAGAAACCAAAATTCTAGACGAGGGTAAAGCCCCAAACTATTAGCATTATCTCAATACCGGGATTCACTTTAGTTGGTAAATACAGAGATCAAGCAAGCATAAGTAGGCCGAGCTTTCACAAGTTTGGGATGCAAGATGAAGTTCGAGTTTGGTTTCTTAAATACAGTATCAGCGGAGATGATGACAACATACTAAAAGTAAACTATGCAGTTTCCAAAACCAAATGTAGAATCCTTTATATGGATGTTCTCCAAGAAGTTGTATGTGCAAGCCATTAATTACGATAACTATAAAATTCACCTAGTAGATCCAACGATACAAAGAGAAGGTCGACATTGCACCAAAGGGTCAAGTTATCATAAAGTTACTTGATACTTTTGGAAAAAGAAAAAAGAATTTTTTAAAAAGTGAAAACGAAGCAAAACATTAAGATGTATATATTACTAGCTTCTTCATTTTTTCACTCTTAAGCGTGCAACTCTTTTAGATTACTATTAAGGACGTATCGCGGGAAATATAATGACATTAACTTCTCATTTTGAGGTTAGCCCAAGAAAAACATATAAGCACAAGCATGTCCATGAAAATCATATGGGATAACTTGGAAGTAAAAGGCACGAATACAGACTAGTTAAACTGAAATAGTCGTTTGTTCCCCTCTTCAACAAGCTCTTGTAGAAAGCATAATTTGATAAGAACAAGCTCTTTCAGAAATAATAAACGCAAGCTTGAGGACATCAAATAATGCCAGTGCATCCTTCAATTGGAGTATTCACACATATAACAACAAACTTTGCATCTTAGCAGAAATTAGCACCATATCATATGAAGCAGTTAAAGTACGTGGCACAGTTCCGAGGTGAAACTACATTGCTAGGACTCTTAAAAAATTTTGACAGGATACTCCAAGACTAATGGAATTTTGGAGAATCTGACACAAGTGCGGTAACATTTTTGGAGAGTCTGAGTAACACAAACCTGAAATAAATTACCTGCACTAGTAATGCTACACCAAGATAAGTTTTGATGTTGAGTATTATTCTTGGATTTCTATCCCATTGCATCTCTAATTCTATGGCAATACCCTCACTTCTATATTCAATAATAAAAATCCCAGCAACAGAACATATATATAAAATAAAGCATGTGTTAAATATTATGTGATTCATCTACACAAGCAATTTCTTTTACTAAGGATAAACTGACACCAGAGGCCAGGTCACCACAGTAGCTCTATCAGGTTTTGATGTCCTTTAAACCCCTGGACGTCTCAAATTATGTCATATTTTGATAGAGTACAATAGTGACTAGCGCGTCCAAACTAAAACGTTGCTAGTATATCAGTTAATCAATCTCATAACCTTTTCAAAACAAACCACATTACTCGCATGACGATTAAGGATAAATTTTTAATAGTATTAGAGTAGGGAATGTAATAGTCGTCTCCTTATATAAACTTTGAAATTCTCTCTGAATGAGCTATCTTTTGGGGTTGAGTTACATCCAAGGTCCATATCTTATACGTATCCTAGCAACGCTCGTTACGGTTTATTGTTTCACCTAATAATGGGCCCCATATTATGTTGTTCATGCTCCAGTTAAGGTTTGAGCTTACAATGAGTGTTCAATATCTGATGATTGATATTAGCGGATATGTGGTCCTTTGGTCTCCTTATATGGTATTGGGTAATGCTCATCTCATGATCTAGCTTTTGGAGTTGAATTAAGCCCCAGGTCTATTTATTCATCATATAATAATAAGTGATTAATTGACCATACATACATATACACACGCAAATAAATAACTCCAAAACACTGGAACAAATTAAAACAACAGAGGAACATTACGACAGCCATCATCTAACCTATGAATTATGGAGCAAATGTACCAAGAGTAAACTTTGAGAATTTCAACGATGCCAAAATCATAGGCCTATATTGTTCCAAAATGGCTCCACATTTGCCTTTTCTAGTTTTGATGCTACCTGAATTACCAAAAACCCACACCGACTCAATTAGCAACAAAGAAGTCCCAAGAACTAGAAATTAGACAAGAAAAGGGAGAAAATGAAAAATCGCAGAATCTCAATAGAGTGGAAAACCAAACTATGTATGAACATTGAATCTAACCTCATCCACATATGGCCAGATCATTTTGAGATGAGAGTTAAGCTAAGTCAACTGTAAGAACAAAATTGAAAGATTTGAAAGGTCATGTCTTTTCATCTCACCTGAATATTCCATAATTCTCACAAATTCCACTAGTTACAACATGAAATAATCCTCAAATCCCAAAATGAAGACAATCAACTTCTAAGAAATTCAGCCTCTCACCATTAATAGAGCTTCTCACATTTCACTTTTTTTAAAACCCTCAACAACATGGAAATATACAAAGCAAGAATACTACACAAAAATGGAAAGAGAAGAAAAAACCTGAACATAAATCCATTAATATTTTTTGACACAAGTGTTCCTTTCAGGACTTACATTAATGTGTCAATTATAACACTAGTATCGGAGTCTAGCTCAATTACAACACCAACCTCAAAATCTAACATATGTAATGGCCGGTCAATCGGAGTTAATTTGGGGGAAGATGAGAGAGAGGTGGTAGATTTGGGAGGGATGAGAGATAGAGTGTGATTTGGGTGGAAAATGAGGAAGAGCTTTCAATTAAAGAGAAAATATTTTGGCATAGGCAGCAAGCGTAGAATTTATTTTGACTTGCGGGGATTTAAAACCCACGCAATTGATAGCGGAGGTTTAAAACCATCGTAAATGTATAAATTTTAGCGGCAGTTTTTTAACTCTCGTATTTCATATATTTTTGTAGGGGTTAAAATAACCCCCGCAAATAAACCCCTGCAGTTTTATTCATTTTTTGTAGTGCAAAGTGATCTTCCTAAGAAGTGTGTTTTATTTTATTAGAAATTAAGATGAAACAGAAATATAAAGCCAAGTCCCCTGACTTCACAGAGTGTCCATAAGGAATAATTCACCTTACTGTACCCGAGGTTTTGAAATCTTCCTCCCAGGATAAAATGGCTTTCAATCCAACTATTGTGGTAGCTCAAATAATTGGATTCGTCGAACACACTCAACAATTTGATTGATCACAAAGAATGTTTTGAAGACAAGAAGAGTTTTTATTTCAGAAAATTTTTCATTTATTTCTAAACCTGCGAATGAAAGCAGGTTTATATAGCCATCAATGCATTTTCTGAAAGGTGGCAATGGTTCACTTAAAAGGTGTATCCTTTGAAAGAGTCATGTCTGTTCATTCAAAACATTGTGTCTTTTTCTGAACAGACACAACTATCTGAACAGTCACACCTTTTCCAAAACAATATGTCTTTTGCTCAAAGGTTATATTCCTCTATTTTCCATTCACACCAATTAAAACCAACAATCCCCCACATGAATGGGAATGGCTATTCTTTGTAAAACTTTACGGAAAAGTAAGTGATCATCAAGCAAAGACTAATTGCATCTGGATAAGTGGGTTTCCCTTTGAACTTTCCATAGTGAAGATATATCGGATGCACTCGGTCAATTGGTAGATTTGATATCTTTGAACCATCGAGCTTTAATGTACATCTAGATAACACATGTCACATAGCCAGCCATTTACCATTTATGGTTCTCATGGTTTTGTTCTTTTAAGACATGAACACGTCCTGATTTCATGAGAGCTTAGAGAATAGGCATTTACTAACATTCTACTTGAAGCGGCTTCCACTTTGCCCTCACATAGGTGATTTCTAAACGTTCAATCCTATAGATTAAACTATTTGGTCAAATCTGCCAAATTTAGATAATCATTAAAAGACTTTTCACTTTAAGTCTTATCCTTATTTACTTTACATTGTCTACATCATGAGAATGGGTTGAGTAATTGACAATGTTGAACCTATCAGACACAACTTTGTTTGATATCCTTGAACATAGCTTTTGGGATCTTCAATCTGCTAGGTAGAGTTACTGCATGCTGACTTGTCCTAGGCCTTAAACCCAGTCCCTTAGATGTCCTTTCTACTCCTTCTCTAGATAGACCTTTTGTAAGTGGATCCGACACATTATCCTTTGACTTAGCGTAGTCAACAGTGATAACTCCACTAAAAAGAAGTTCTCTAATGGTATTATGTCTCTGTCTTATGTGACGAGATTTACCATTGTACATCATTCTCCCTGCCCTACCTATTGTCGTTTGTCTATCACAGTGTATACATACTGGTGCCACTGGTTTGGGCCAATAAAGAGTATCTTCTAAGAAATTCTGGAGCCATTCTTCTTCTTCACTGGCTTTATGAAATATGATAAATTCAAATTCAATTGTAGAGCGAGCAATACAAGTCTGTTTGGATGATTTCTAAGAGACTGCTCCTCCACCAATAGTAAATACATATCCACTTGTGGATTTTACTTCATTCGATCCAGTGATCCAATTTTCATCACTATATCCTTCAAGTACTACAGGATATTTATTATAATGTAAGGCATAGTCTTGAGTGTATTTTAGATACCCTAAAACTCTTTTCATTGCTATCCATTGAGTTTTGTTGGGATTACTTGTGTACCGACTCAACTTACCAATAGCGCATGCTATGTCTGGTTGTGTACAATTCATTATATACATTAAACATCCCAATACTCTTGCGTACTCCAATTGTGAGTCACTTTCACCTTCATTCTTTTGTACTGCAAAGCTCACATCCAATGGTGTCTTGGCAATATCGCATTCTATACACTTGAATTTGTTAAGTACATTTCCAATATAATGAGATTATGACAATGCAAACCTTGTGGAGTTCTATGGATTCTTATTCCTAAGATCACATCCGCAACTCCAATGTCTTTCATATCGAACTTACTCTCGATCATTCGTTTCATTGCATTTATGTCAGAAATATCTCTATTGATGATCAACATATCATCCACATATAAACACATAATGACTTGGTGATTTGGAGTGTCTTTAATATAAATACATTTATCACATTCATTTATTTTGAACCCGTTTGCCAACATGGTTTGGTCAAACTTTGCATGTCATTGTTTAGGAACTTGCTTTAGTCCCTACAATAACTTAATAAGTTTACACACCTTATTCTCCTTTTTTGGAACCACAATAATGATCATAGAGCTTATGGTTGATGCGATAACTGGACATGAAGCTATGACATTTATGAATGGGTCTTCCAGATATAATCAAATCAGAATGTCTCCGAAGGATGAAGAATACACTGCATGTTGAACTCCAAAAGGAATATATTGTTACAAAGTTATGCCTTTTGGTCTTAAGAATGCGGGTGCAACCTACCAATGTGCAATGAAAAATATTTTTGATGACTTTCATAACCCAAACTGGGGCCCTGGCCGTGACGAGCATTCCAAACTATGAAGGTCCGAAACACCCCTATCTATCTGGTAATCATGCATATAATTCATATAATAAAAGAAATATGGAAGATTCACAATTCTACGGAAACATGGTAAACCTGAATATGATCATAACACTGAAAACTGAAATCCAAGATATATCTAAATAATAATGTCTGACTCAATCTGCGAAATCTCTACTATGGACTAAACAAACTGTCTGAAAACTGGGACAAGGCCCCCAGTAGACCAAAACATAATTAAAGATAATTATCTAAAATAACCAGGCCTTTTGGATCATAGAAGGCTCACCACTGCACAATCTGATCTGCGATCTAAAATATTTACTGTTTATCTGGACCCCTAGACTATGCCTAAGAACTTGGAGGGAGAGGGGGTCAGCACAAAAGTACATATATGCGAAGCAATCGAAAATAGAGTACTTGAACATATATATAAAATAGATGAGAGCAATTTTTCATCAAACGCCATGCATAAAATAGTTTCTGGAAATACATGGGCATCATTCGAGTAATCATAAATCATTCTTGTAGAAATAGTTTCTGATCTTTGTATTACTCCTGAGTTAGGTGGCACTCCCCTATATTTTCTGATATTCCACGAGCTCCAACCTGAGTGTGCCACAAGGTTTGGAGTCTCTGATTCTAATATGCCACACGACACTAGTCCAGCGTAATATAAGATATACCCGAATCGACAAATCACGATTTTCGGCAATGATTATCTGGACTTATGCCTTCTTCGGGGAACCACCTAACATCTCTTTCTACCTAATTTTTAACCATTTCTAATCATGCAACATTCTAATCCCAAAATCTGCAAATCTAATTTTAAATATGTATTCTATTCTGTTCTGAATTTACAATTGACATTTTCTGAGTTGGTATCGTCACACCAAGACTTGCAAGTTTTATTTCTGAGCCATAATGGAATAAACATGATCTTTCATAAAAATGTAGTTTCAGACCACCCAAAACATGTAATTTTCATAAAAGATTTCATGTTCCGAAAACTCAAGTCAAAACCATGCAAAAAATCTCACCAAACATATAGTGGTCACGTGTTTTTGGCAAAACTATACACTTTTTCATTATATGTATATTTAACATTCACAACCCTCTCTTTCGTATTCAAAAATCATATTCAAAACATAGCAAAAGCCAAAGTATTTCATATCATGCTCTTCAAAATACATTCAAAACAATTTATATCATACGAAGATTAGAAAACTCATATCAAGAGAGGGATTCATCATAATTCATGCTCTCAATTGAATAACCATTCTTGAACACATACGTACATATATACATAATTTCAAATCAATTTGGGGGAAAGGCCTAAAGACCAAAACAATACCGTCAAAACTTCTAAAACATGATTATATTCATAAACTTCAAAACCCTATTCTTAAAACATGATTTCTATGCCCATGAGATTTTAGAAAAAACCCTGCGTACCTCGAATTAGGAAGACAATAGGTTCTTATTGAAGCCTACGGCCTGGGGATTCCAAATATGCGATCAACTTTGAAACCTATGGTTGAATCTTAAACTACTTGGATTTTATTTTGAAACCCTAGAGAGGATTCTTGATGATTTTAATGAAAATAGGGTCAAGTTACTCAAATATACCCTAAATTCTTTGTTTGGACAGGTTTAAAGGTTAGTGGAAAGTCAAAATTACCTTTAATGACTCCTGAACAGAACTGAAAATTTGAACTTAAAAATCCAATTTTGGGTGCCACCGCGACGTGCCACAATCGCGGTATTCCACTGGAATTTGACTAGTGGGAAATTGGGTGCCTCCATAGTGCGCCACCATCGCGGAGCCCCACTGGAATTTGATGATTATCAATTTGACCCTCTCCGCGATACGCTAGACACCAAAATGATGATGTTTACGATTGGAACTATAAATTATTCATAACTTCTTCACCGAGGGTCCATTTTGGATGAATCTTATATTGTTGGAAAGCTAATTCAGTCATCTACATAATGAAAGGTTGAAATGTAGTAAATTCCACATGAAAATTAATTTAGATCATTCTAGAAGCTAATGCTTAGACTTTTCATGGCTTGAATTTAGCTAAGAAGACATGGGGGTGTTACAATGACTTATTACATAATAGGATGGAATATTATGTTGATAACTTGGTGGTAAAGATAAAGTGCAAGGATGACCATCTTGAAGACCTTCGTATTGTTTTAAGAGGTTAAGAAAATTCGACTTGAAAATGAACCCACTCAAATGAGCCTCTATGTGTTGGTATTCATTCAAAGGTTCATCTCTAACTTGGCTAGAAGGTGTCAACCCTTCAACCATCTAATGAAAAAAGATGCACCTTTCCACTGGGATCAATCATGTCACATTGCTTTTGAAAGCATTAAAAGATACTTGTTTAATCCACCCATATTAGGGGTACCAACTCCTGGAAGGCCGTTGATACTCTACATTACATCACAAGAGCGATCACTTAGAGCACTTATTGCTCAGGAGAATGAAGATAAGAAGGAACAAGCGTTAGACTATCTAAGTCGAACCTTGATAGGAGCTGAGATGAATTATACGCCCATTGAGAAAATGTGCTTAGCTTTGCTTTATGTGATAAAGAAGTTAAGGCATTATTTTGAGGCATACACCATCAATATAATTTCTCGGGCTGATCTTGTGAAGTTTGTAATGACAAAGCCAGTTCTTTCAGGGCATCTAGCAAAATGGTCTGTATTATTTAATCAATATGTGATATGGGACAAATGGCCATCTTATCTTTTGATGACATCTTTAGAGGCCAACACATATAGGCTCAAGATTTGGTCACCTCGAGGATACGAGAACATGCATGGAGGACCCGTTTTTAGCATGCCATTAAATAAACCTGTGTGTAGAAAATTAAGTGGGGGCTTACATTTGATGCCAATTCGAGACTATAAGTTTTAAAGTATGACCCCATGGTTTTGGAGCATTGAATAATTACCCTTCATTAAGGGTATTTTGGGATTTACACATGTTAAAGAAACAACCCATGACCTTTCCTTTCATTAAGGGTATTTTGGTCCATAAGCTAGGCTATATATAGTCTCTTATTAGGTCTTTTCTCTTTAGTTTATGAAATATGAAATATTGAAACACTTAAAATCCTCTCTCTTGAGAGTACATGAACTTAGTGTAGTTTTAGTATAGGGCTTGAAAAAGCTAACATTGTTCTTTGTTTGGAAATGGTGGATCTTTAGGTGAGTTGATTCCCTTGGCGGTCACCATAAGAGTGTGGTTTTGATTGTTATATTCATTAGGGTTTTTGAGTTTAATACACTCTTTAGTTCTTAATCTTGTAATAATCTTGGTCTCACTATCTATCCTTTGCTTTTGTTGTTTTATCTTGTGTAGTGGACTATTTTGGGTCATTTATAGAATTCAAAACTTGTGTTATTGTTGTTCATATTGTTCAACACGTTTTATAGTTATTTTGGTGTTGAAATACACCCTTGTGTCTTGTATTCTTATTGTTGGTAGCGAATCCAAGTGTGGTCTCCATCTTGGTCCTCGAATCCTTAAGATTAGTGGACTGATTTAGAGTATGTTTTGTGCCTTTTGTGGTCGTTCTTGTATCATTTGGTATCAGAGCCATCATTGATTTCATTCCCACGAGATTAATCTTGGGCTTGCTATCTTGGAAAATCACAAAAATAATGTTGGAAAAACTAAAAATTGCAAAAAAAATGTAATTTGTCCCTTTTTGTGTTTGGGCCGAGATTTGAGGTTTGGTTTTCTTGTATTTTTTGTGTTTTTTGTTGTTTTTAGTGTTAGTTCCTTCTTCACTAACATTAATACAGTCTACATCTAAATTTTGAGATAAATCCAAGTGGCTCTTGAATGTTGGAAGGTTGTTGATATTGTTATTGAAGATTGGTGGCTGGAAAAATATTTTGTTGATGTTGTTGTTTAAGATTGGTGGCTGGAAAATATTTTGTTGATGTTGTTGTTGAATATTGGAGCTTGAATATGTGTTGTTTATGTTTAGGAGGTCCAACGTTAACCTTAGAACTCCAAGATTCAAAGTTATGTACTTGGTGTTCTTGGTGTTCTTCAACATCTTCATATCTTGTTGAAGAGAAAGTGGTTTGTTTGATCTAAAATCAAAGAAGAAAGAAGGTGTGGTCTTATTAGTCTTGAAACACATTCCAAGACTATTATAAAAGAGAGAAAGACTTTCAA
Organism: Capsicum annuum; assembly: GCF_002878395.1. NCBI lineage: Eukaryota > Viridiplantae > Streptophyta > Magnoliopsida > Solanales > Solanaceae > Capsicum > Capsicum annuum. The sequence continues at coordinate 1,499,775 of NW_025855126.1, forward strand.
AAGGTCTTATTACTAAAAGAGAGAAAGGGGTCTTCCCAAGACCTACAAAAGAGGAAAGGGGGACAAAGGCTTTAAAAGGTTTTTTGCCAAAAGGGTGAAAGAAAATTCAAGACTTTTTTTAACATTGAAAAGACTCTAAGTCTTTTTGTTTCACTCCTAAAACCAAAAATACACTCTTCCAATTGAACATTGATAAATACAAATTGAAAACAACAAAAAAAATTCTCAAAACTTTTGATAATTTTCAACAACCAATGAGAGGCTGCCACATCATCACTAAAAGTTCTTAAGCTAAAAAATTTTAGATTCCTAGTTTCATTAGTTTCATGTCTTGATTCTATAATTAATTAACAACTAGTAATCATCTACTTAGTTGTAGATTAATTGTTGAATCAGTTTCTTTTGTGTCTTCATTATTTGTGTGTTTTTCTCATTTTTAACTCGTAGTAACTTCTTTGTTTCAAGTTCGTAAGTAAATTTTGTTTTTGTGTCTTGAGTCGATCAAACAAGAATCCATTTCGGCCTCCAAGTAGAATTGACATCCTATTGACTAACGGGGTATAAACAACTTTCAATATTCGTTGCTCCAATTGTGAGAATCACAAAGGTGGATGTATATGAGTATTGGTGAGGAGCTTTTACTACTAATCTTGTTTGTTCATTGTGTAGGTACAAAGGTTATATAAGGGGAATATGTCTTTGATAGACGGGGATTATTGTGACTACAACATGGGAGACTACGATTGTAGTGAGGGGTTTTATGGCTATGAAGTTGAGGGAAATTGTGGAGTCTATGAAAATAGCCCTGATCAAAACTTGGACAGATTTGAGAGTTACGATTTTGAGGGAGAAAATGAGGTAAATAAAGTTCCTATTACTTATGGTGAACTTGGAGATGATGTAGGACCTTGTGATGGATCTTATGATGACATTGAGGCAAGTAAGAAGTCTTACACTTCTCACTCTGAACCTAGATTTAGTGTTAGGTATAACCCTTTCATTCGTAAAGCTTATGAGAGCTATGATGAGAGTACATATGAGGAGTGTGAAGATTCATATCCTCCACCTTGTAGTACTTCTTATCAAGGTCGATATAGTGTGAATGGTTATACTAGCTCTAGTGGAGGTTGTCCAATAAGAAGAAAAGGGTATGCATCTCCAAAACTGAGAGGTACTCGTGTGCCTTACGATGTTGATCTGAGAAGGAGTGTACACTTCAGAAAGGTGACCATTTGTGGGATACCGGGATGCCTCTTTTTGTTAAATGATAGGTACTATAGAAACTACATCCTTTCATCCATGGTTGACTACTTGGGGTTGTTTCACGAGCCTTTACTTGTTCCATACTTCTTGGACGGGTTTAAGGTTACCAAGAGGGTCAAAGTTGTCTTCTCCCAATTTGAATACCATGAAGAGGTGTGGTGCAATATTCTTCCATTGACATACGGTCATGTATGCTTAGGTGCCGATTTATTTGCACAACATAGAGTTCCAAATGTGCAAAATTGGCCTAATGTTGTAAGAGACCGGTGGGGAAATCACCTCGTGAAATACATGCTTCCCGAGCCGCAAAAAGAAGTGAATACTTACTCCAATCCAAATACTTATGAGATACAAAAGATTAAGTGGAGTAAGGGTGTGCAAGGTGGTAATTCGTGAGTGGAAAAAGGAGAGGTTATGTGGAGCAAAGAGAGAGGATCGCCACTAAACCGAGCTAACATTGTTTGTCCTTCTATTTCTAAGGACATTTGTGTAGGTACCAACATGGAAAGTGAAGGGGAGTAATGCTGAAGTGAAGTTGCTTCCCAAGCTTATGGAGGACCTTCACAACATAGCAAAGGAGAGTCGACTCAAGAACTTCAAGGTAAAATTGCTAATTCTTACACTTTTGTGCATGTGAATGATAATTGTGTGGCTCATAGCCCATTGAGTGTGAGTAGTAGCTTACTTACTTGTGAGTCTAATGATTCTTTGCCTTTTGTTGATGATGTACATGTTTTGAGTGTGGATACACTAGTTGATCCTATTGATAACCAAATGGACTCTTCTTGTAAGATCAATTTATGTCCATCTAGTGTTAAAGCCTATATGTTGAACGAAAGTACATCGTCTTGTATAATTGGTGTTGATCAACCTATTTGTGAAAATTATCCACCAATTGAGTATTTGTGTGATGTGATTAATCAAACTTAAGTGAGTGAAGTATTTGAAAAAGTTGGTCAACAAAAGGGCAGTGAACCCGAGATCTATTCTTGGGACAATCTTGTGCTTGAAACCGCTTTGAAACTTGATATTGAACTCTTAGAGCATGAGGAACTTGCTTGTTCCAAATCTGTCCGTGGGTTGGATCGTGCACTCTTTAGGTATAATGTCTTGTTTGAAAATGATATAAACACTCCTAATGAGTCTAGTGGTGAAAAAAATGGTATAGCTTACCTTGGAGGCATAGCCTATATGTTAACCCACTATGGTGTGACAACATTCCTCCTAAATATGGAAATCTCTTTTTGGAAGATGAGAGTACTCTTAAGGGTAAGGAATGTGTAGTCTTGGAAGTTACTCCTTCTACTTTGTGTGACTTTATTGTTGAGACTACTCATGGTGATGATTGGGAAACTAGTAATGAGTACACACATGAGGGCACCTTAGTAGAAGTCAACTTGAGTGATACTTTTCTCTACTCTCTATTTTCTTTCAATGATATGTATGCTATTGTAGAGAGTATGTCATTTAGTTTGGGTGAAGACCATGGAAAAGGGGAGTGTTGTCTAGACCCGTGTCTATGGCCACTCTTCCCGTTTGACCCCGGTGCCAAATATGAAAATAGTGATGTTGGTGCACCCAACTTGTTTCTTGGTCTACATAACAATCAAAGTGTCACTCTTGGTGAATCCCATAACCAAATTCTTCATACATTTTTAATTGAGTTTTTAATATTTCATTTAAAGGATCCTTGTTTATATTGCAAATATGTGCAACCTTGGCATGTTGAGATGATCTGTTATGCTAACCGTAACCCTCATACCATGAGGAGTTTGTATTTGTTTGTCCTGTTTTTGGTTTTGCAAGGTTTGGATTCGAGGTCGAATTCTTTTCAACAAGGGGAGGATGATATGGGACAAATGGTCATCTTATCATTTGATGACATCTTTAGAGGCCAACACATAGAAGCTCAAGACTTGGTCACCTCGAGGATACGAGAACATGCATGGAGGATCCATTTTTAGCATGCCATTAAACAAACCCGTGTGTGGAAGATTGAGTGGGGGCTTACATTTGATGCTAATTCGAGACTACAAGTTTTGAAGTGTGACCCCATGGTTTTGGAGTATTGAAGAATCACCTTTCATTAAGGGTATTTTGGGGTTTGCACATGTTAAAGAAACAACCCATGACCTCTCCTTTCATTAAGGGTATGTTGGTTCATAAGCTAGGCTATATATAGTCTCTTATTAGGTCTTTTCTATTTAGTTTATGAAAGATAAAATATTGAAATACTTAAAATCCTCTCTCTTGAGAATAGACCAACTTAGTGTAGTTTTAGTATAGGGCTTGGAAAAGCTAATATTGTTCTTTGCTTGGAAACGGTGGATCTTGAGGTGAGTTGATTCCCTTGGTGGTCACCGTAAGTGTGTGGTTTTGATGATTACATTCATTAGGGGTTTCTGAGTTTAATACACTCTTTAGTTCTTAATCTTATAATAATCTTGGTCTCACTATCTATCATTTACTTTTGTTGTTGTTATCTTATGTAGTGGACTATTTTGTGTCATTTATTGAATCTGAAACTTGTATTATTGTTGTTCATATTGTTCAACACGTTTTATAGCTATTTTGGTGTTGAAATACACCCTTGTATCTTGTATTCTTATTGTTGGTAGCGAATCCAAGTGTGGTGTCCATCTTGGTCCTCGAATCCTTAAGATTAGTAGACTGATTTGGAGTGTGTTTTTTGCCATCCGTGGTCATTCTTGTATCAATATGAGATCATATACACACCTCAAAAGGCCTTGAAGGGGCAAGAGCTTACCAATTTCCTCGCTGATCACCCTTTGCCAGCAGAATAGGAGGTTTCAGATGAGTTTTCTAATGAAGATGTACTATTTACTGAAGAACTGCTACCCTGGATAATGGTCTTTGATGGATCGGCACATCGAGATGGTGTAGGAGAATGTGTTGTGCTAATATCACCAGAAAAATTAATCTTGTCATTCTCGTTTGTTTTGGGTGAAACATGTTCCAATAATGTTGCAGAGTACCAAGCTTTAATTGTTGGTCTTGAAATGGCATTAGACACAAACATTCCACAATTGGATATCTATGGTGATTCTAAGTTGATCATAAACCAACTTTTGGGGAGTTATAAGGTGAAGAAGGAAGATCTTTTCCCATATCACCTGTATGCCATTCTTTTGCCTGAAAGGTTTGATCAGGTATTCCTAAATCATGTCCCAAGAGAAGAAAATCGCCTGGTGGATGCTCTGGCTAACTTAGCCACCACATTGGCACTCGGAGAGAATGAGTCAACAAAGGTGAAAGTATTTCATCGATGGGTTATTCCTGGTTGTCTCGATCTTTAAATAAATGGAAGCCATCATACATCTGTTCGAGCAGTAGAAGAAGAAGATTGGCGAAAACCAATAATTGAGTATCTCAATCATGGAAAGCTACCTGAGGATCGACGAAAAAGAGCAGGATTAAGAGAAGGGCACCACGAATCATCTTTCATGAAGGAATATTATTTTGTTGTTATTACGAGGGATTATTCCTGTGGTGTCTTGAAAAAGAAGAATCTCAATAGGCAATGGTAGAAGCACACTTTGGCATGTGTGGGGCACACCAATCAGTGCCTAAGCTTCATTTCCGCATCAAAAGGATGGGTTACTATTGGCCAACAATGGTAGCGGATTGTCTAGAGCATACCAAAAGGTGTCAAGAGTTTCAATTCCATGCTAATTACATCTATCAGTCTCCATAGCCTCTTCATCCAACTGGGGCCTCATGGCCTTTTGATTCCTGGGGACTAGATGTGGTTGGTCCTCTTCCAAAGTCGTCAAAAGGGCAAATGTACATCTTAGCTGCTACTGACTATTTCTCAAAGTGGGCTAAAGATGTGCCATTAAAAGAAGTGAAAAAGGAAAATATTGTTGATTTTATCAAGTCAAACATAATTTCAGGTATGGAATACCAAGATGCATAGTTATGGATAATGGAACGCCCTACAACAATAAACTCATGAAGACTTTATGTGAGAAGTTCAATTTTAAGCAGCACAAGTATTCAATGTACAACGCACCTGCCAATGGTCTTGCCAGAGGTTTTAACAAGACGCTTGGTAACCTATTGAAGAAAGTTATTACAAAAAATAAAAAGGATTGACATAAAAAGATCGGTGAAGTTTTGTGGGCATATCGTACAACCTTCAGAACTGCAACGCAAGCAACTTTGTATTCATTGGTGTATAGCGTAGAGGCAGTCCTTTTATTAGAACAACAAATTCCATCATTGCAAATTGTGATTCAAGAAGGGCTTACAACTGAACATAACTCTCAACTTCGTCTAGCAGAGTTTGAGGCATTGGACGAGAAGAGATTAGAAGCGCAACAAAGGTTGGAGTGTTATCAAGCCTGACTTGCTAGAGCTTTCAACTAGTGGGTGCGAACATGATCATTTCAAGTAGGTGACTTGGTCTTAGCAGTTCGAAGACCCATAATCCTCAACAAACGCATTGGTGACAAGTTTACATCAAAATGGGATGGACCATATGTAGTGAAAGAAGCATATTCAAGTGGCGCGTATAAGATTATCGATCAATATGGTGTAAGAGTTGGCCCCATCAATGGCAAGTTCCTGAAGCAGTACTTTCCTTGAAGGTTGGCTACACTCCTTAAGGCACGAGTATAAACTGCATGTCCACTCATGGCCCACATGAGTCTAAACTGTGAACGTCTCCAAAAATAGAGAAAAAAAAATTATTAAAAAAAAATAAAATTAACTCATCATTCTTGAACTACGTTATGACTTGATCCTTCCGAGGTACGTAAGCATCTTAGAGTATTTTTACTCTAAGTTTAGTCATATGAGTTAAAAAAAATTAAAAAGGGGGGGAAAACGCGTGTCATTGTTTGAGCACGGCAATAATACTTTGAATTGACATAGGTACCACATGAGAATAGACGTTCCTTATCTAAGCTTACCGCGGACGTGAAAAGGTGAAGAGACAAGCAAGGCAAAATGAATTTTGAGAATGCATTTGTATAAATCCGTAAAGGTGTTCATCATCATTTTTACATATGTGGTAGATCTTAAATTCTTCCTTGTAACAAAAAAAAATGGCTCATGATTCGAAAGCTCCTACACCAAGTTATGAATTTTCAATCATAGCCGCTCAAAGTAGCAAAATAAGCCATCAAATTCTGAAATAAGCTGACTTTGATGACTTATCTGTGTAAATACGTAAAAGATTTAAGTGTGGTTTTTAAATATGTGGTAGATCTGTGAATCTAATTTCCAACCAAAAAATGACACTTAATTCTGAGACACCTACATCGAGATACGGGATTTATCGTGACGCTGCGCAAAGCTGATAAAACTAGCGAACCAAGATTAGAAGATCGGTTTTGAGATAATATTTAGGATGATTCGGGTGTAATTTGATTATAATTCCCACGTGAGACGTAGATATATGAGTCTAGTTTTCAACATAGAAAATGACACCTAATTTCGATACTCCTACATCAAGATATGGAATTTATCATGACGCTGTACAAAGCTAATAAGACTACCGAACCAAGATAAGAAGAGAGGTTTTTGGAGCAATATCTGGGATGATTTGGGTGCAATCTGATTGTGATTCCTATGATACATGTATCTCTACGAGTCTAGTTTTGAACGCAAAAAACAGATCTTGATTTTGATGTTCCTATGTCAAGATATGAGGATTTTTGTGAGGCTGCACAAAACAATCAAAAAGTGACGAAAAGAACTGAAAGGCTGATTCCAGAAGGGTACCTGGGTAAATCCAGAGAACCTTTGGCCATGATTTTTACGTACACTATATTTACATGAGTTATCCTGCCAGCTGAATAAGAGCTTCGTGATTTCAACCCTCCTAGTTTGAGTCATGAATTTTTTTTACTATAGCCATTCAAAGCTGAAAAAAATTGGTTGTAACGAAGTTTAAAAGATTTAGACAAGTGTAAAAAAAATCTTTTGACTTTTGTGTGCATTATAGTTCTGAGAATTTTCATTCCAACAACACAAGTGACTCATAATTTTGAATTGTTTATCTCATGTCACAAATGTCAAGGCATATGAGTTGGGAAGGCAAGTAAAAGAACATGATGGTGTGTCAAGTTAAAAAAAACTACAGATCACGAAAGACAATAAAAAAAAATGTCACTTTTATTGCTACAAGAAAGACTGTCATTACATCGTGACAAGATCCAAAGTAAAACTAAAAAGGAAAAAGAGAGTATTCTTAAGCAAAAAAAAAAATTAAGGGAAAAGCTTATGGCCAAGAATCTGAAGGCGTCTTGTCTTAGTGATTTCCTTTAGATTAGCAAGCTCTTTGATTTCTGTTTCCGACAGTGGGCTGATTTTCTCAAGGGAATGAATCACGCCTTCAATGTTGGTGACACTCTCTTGATTTTTGGATAATTTCTTTTGATGTTCTTCAATAAGCAAAATGGTCTTCTTCTTCTTTGACGTCCTGGCTACTAACTCTTTTTCGGCTCTCTCAAGGACTTTTTGAAGCTCTGTGAAACGCTTGGCCATCTTGACTTGTCTTCATTTGCAGCACGAAGATGATGTTGCACAATGGAAAGCAACTCCTGATGAGCATCTCTAGTTATCTTTTGGGAACTAGAAAATTTTGCAACATCATAATCTCCAAACTTCTTTAAAAAGTCTGCAAGTAGAACCTTCAAAGAAGAGAGGTCGACGAAGTTAACCGCCCGAAGACCTTTAAGAATTATAGCAACACCTTTATCTAACTCCTTGATGTTTTCAAAGGATTCAACAGAGAATTTTATAGTACTACATTCACACAAGGTACACTATAATCCGAAAATGTAGGACAACTTGAAAGCCGAAATAGCCTTTTGTGGTTCGAAATATGGGGCAATTAGTTGTAATGGCCGAACCAAATCCTTGGGGATGTTTGAAGGTCTATTATCATTTGTTTCAGCCACCATATCAGTAGTTGAAACATTTTAAAAAGATTCAGTATTTTCGGGAAACTTTGCCGATGGATCCTTATTTAAAACTTGAGTCATGGCATTGTCAAGAGAAAGGTTGGGACTCTTCAACACACTTGGAGGATTTGGGATTGTGAAACAATCCTCGCCAAATATATCATCACCAAATATATTGCCCAGAAACGTCCACAAGACCCAACTAAAAAAAGAAGTTAATATTGAGTAAAGCGGCAAGTTCTGATATTAAAAAAGTAATCATTACCTAATGTGCCAAATCAGCCAAGGGCATTGTTGAACCAGTGACACCATTTTCAAAGATAGCAGTGTCAATACTTATGGAATCCAAATCAGCAAACTCATGATATTGATCGCTTAAGTCCTTATATTTTTTCTTCAAACGCTTCCAGTGTGGTTCTTGGCTAGCATTGCTTTCATTCGAACTAGAGGCGGCACTACCAATAGCAACTCCATTGAGTGAAACAAGTGGTTTGGATGCGTCACTACAAAATGGCACAATGTCCAGCGACTTTTCAATGCCCTTACCCGTCGGGCTAGAAGATTTCTTTCTTTTGTGATTAACGTTGATCACTTCGGAAGTGGATATTGCTACTGCCTTGGGAGCCGATAAGGGACTTTTTACTCTTTTATCCACATATGTATCCTTTCCCTTTGAATTATTAGATTTAGTAGCAACTTGGACAGATTGAGTAGGATTACCCGTTACCACCTTGGACGTTGAAGAAAGAGAAAGCTTGCCTTAACCATCCAGCAGAAGTTGGTCTCCTTTGGTTGATCAAGGGGCATCATTTTTCTTCAGACCTCTTAAAATAATGTGGGTATTTCGTCTTAACATAGCCTCCCGATGGGCTGGCCACCAATCCGAATATTCTCGAGTCATAAAAGGTCCATTGTCCAATGGACGCATTGATATTTTAAGCTTTGACAAACTTCCAAGACGAACACAAGAATCCCAAAGTTAAACCAAAGCTATCAACGAACAATCAAAATGATGCTTTGTCAAAATGTTGGGAATGCCTTGAAAAAATACAAATTGGCGACTAAATCGATGAGGGCTATAAGGCTCCACGATCAGATCATCATCATGTCTCAAAGTGACAAAACTTGAACGAAGGCCTATGAAGAAGTCACTCCAAGAATTGGACAATTTTCCATTATCATCAATTTGTACCTCTTTTCCTTGTAGCAAGACCAAATAAGGAATTTTTTTTACATTGACTTGTTGAAATAATTTGCGAGCAGCAACAAGGTCAAATTGCTTTGTCATTTTTTCTCCTGAAATTAGCCACATTTGCACCCCTCGTTGGGATGGTATACATGGTAATATGTTTCAAAATACTCACTTGTCCATCCATAAACATAATAGATGGGGAAGAGTGCATGGCAGGACCCCAAGTTTGAAGAAGTAAAGATCTCCCGGAGGCCGCGATAGATGCTTGCAAGAACTGGGACCAGAAAAAAATTCTCAATGAGCCATCAAGCTTGCGACTTTGAAGAATATAGCACGAATAAAACCAACATTCTTGTTGGGGAGTAAAAATTTACAGAGCTAGCATGCAGGGAAAGCTGCCAAATAAGTTTCATCTCTGAGTGATTATTCCACGCCTAACTCAACAAAAGGGGCATTCTCTTCTTCGGTTCGTGGTAAAAAATTCATGTCAATATTTCTCAACATATTTTCTTGGTCCTCGAAACCAGAAATTAGTCCAATCAAGAAAAAAGACATCATCAATGACATTTTTTGTAAGACGGTAGAATACCAAAAATAAGTGTGAGCAGCTTCTAGGGAGAAAAATTTTCCCTTTGTCATCCACATGTGTCAACGCCTTAGCCAAGGGAATAACTTCATCATAAAATGACCCATGAATATGAAGGCATCCGATGTTTCTTAAGTCCCATAAAGATATGGACAGCTCTCCAATAAAAGTAGAAACTATGTTGGTAGAAGGACGTCAATTCTCACAGAAGGCCTAGAGCACATTATCGTTATGGTCATACGTGAACAATAAAGCAAAAATAACATCATAAGTATTGTTGCGCTCTAAGGTCTCCTTATTATGGGAAATGACGTCTTCTATCCACTCCAGTATCCGGATGTATATCGAACCTCCCCAAAGCTAGAGGAAGGGACACGCCAACTACTAAGGCTTCCATTGTGACTAGGAAAGCTTGAAACAACACCATTTTTATGTGTAGAAGACTTGAGAACCTTTCCAGTCATAATTTTGCCCAAAAAGTTATCCATGACGTCCTTAGTTTCCATCATTGACCATTTTGTCAGATGGAGGGAAGTTTCTAGCAGCTTTCTAACAAGCAGAAAGGCGCCAATCACCGGAGGATGAAATTTCAAAGTGAGGGCTTTGGCATGTGAATCTGAGTTGTTTTCCACGATCACAAGGCAAGGGTATGGACTTTCATGGTCGTTGAAACAAGTCATTGTTGGAGACTAGAAGCACCCTACACCATTCTTGAGGATTAATAAAAGAATAGAGATTAACTGTTATGAACACATAAGTTAAAACAAATACAAAACAAAAGAACCTGAAGTTGAGTGTAAAAAAAAATGAATAGCTCACGATTGTAGTCATGCATTTCATATTGCAATCGCGCAAATTTGAGAAAGCAAGAGGAAATAGGCTATTATGAAAGTTACAGTTACCTGAGGAGCAGTTTGTGGAGTCAATCATATTGGGCAAGGTCACAACTTTACCATCCAACGATCAAGCACAATCAAACACTTTTTTTTTGTGTGTGTGGCCACCTAGTGCTTTGATGAATTTTCTCTACAAAGGAAAATATCATATAGAAGTTTTGAGGAGAATCTCAATTTCATATATAAGGGAGGTTGTAGCAAGATTGGAAGAAAAGATCCCTAGGAATTTCAAGTTTTCAAGTAGCTAAAAGAAAATTACCATGTTTTAAAGATTTCTTTGAAAAAAAAATTGATTCTTTTTGAGGACCAAAGGAAAGTTAATATTTGTTTGGTTCAAAAGTTCAATGCAAGAATCTTTACTAACATACAAGGGGCAGTAAGTTAAGGATTTACTCAATATGGTCATATTTCAAATCCATATGGAGGGGCCTCAATATTGTCTAGTGTGTAATGACTTGGATAAATATTAGAAATCATTTATTTCACGCTTAACCAAGAGAAGAACTTTCGCAACGTGAAAATATGTGGCAAAAATTTTAGACCACTCACAAGTGGCGGTCTGCCTAGAAGTCAACAACAAGAAACAAGTTCCTTTAAAAAAAATGAAAAATGAAAACACATTCATAGGTACTTCAAGTCTCGTCACCAAGTTTTCGGCCAACCTATAACATCGACAAGTCTCGAAGTAAGGGGCATTTGTAGACATACAAAATTCAACGGGTCAAATTCATACAAAAGTTGAATTTAATTCATGATCATTTGGGTTTATTAACTAATTTGGACACTAAAAATTAATTAGTCCATTTTGTTAAATTCAAGCCCAAGGTTCATTACACTTGGAAGCCCAAACTCATCAAGTGACGTGGCATCCCAGTCAAATCCAAGACCAATGAGACACCGCCACATGTACAAATGATGTGGATATCTCATTCAAATTCAAGAACCAGTCAAAAGTCACCAAGTGTTAAGATGACATGTTTCGGCCAATCATAAGCAACCAAGCCTACCTCCTATAACTATAAATAGGGGGTAACATGAAATGCTATGGGGGCAGAAAAAGGAACACTTTGACAAACATTGACAACGTCAGTATTGACTAGCAAGTTCTTGCAAAGAGCAATCAACGGAGTTCTTCCCGGAGATTATTCCAAAATGATAAAATACTTTCCGACGTCCCAAACGATTGAAACACATCTCTAGGAGTTCAAATAATACAATGATTCGGGAAACATGCTACTGAAGGCCCTCGAATCATTGCTATATTTAGGAGAGAAAAATCAAGAGAATAACAGAATTGTACCCGCAAGATTCATGTTAATAAAATTATTATTTTCTTTTATTTATTTTTGCTTCCAGTTGATTTTCCATGCACAATGAAAATTTGTTGCGAACAATAAAAAAAATAGGAGAGAGTAAATATTACATACCATGACGAAGGTTCGGACAGCTGTATGAACAATAAGGTTAGTCATGTTGCCAATTAAGTAGGCAGCAAAGCCAATGTTGAAAAGCATATAAAAAATGATGAAAATCTTTTCTTCAATATTCACAGCATGGAGATCACCATAGCCAACTGTTGTGAGGGTGACAATAGACCAATACATGGAATATGTGTATCCTAGCCAGATGCTTCTTGCCGTGAAATCAGGTATATTTACTCCCAACCATGTAGAATCTGAATTGTGCTATTATGTTGCCAGCCAGTAATAGAAACACCCAGCTGAATGAACTGCAAATAGTGTCACCTGTCATGCAATACATTCATATACAGTTAGACTTCTCTATCGTATTCATCCTTGATGTTGGAATGCGAAGGTTTTACAGTAGACAAAGCAATGGAACACCAATGTAGCAGAACAGATGCAAGAAACAAGTTGAACGACTTGGTCGATCACCACTAGCATTACCTGCAGATGTTGATATTCATTGACTTTGATGACATAACCAATGTAAGTTAAGTAAATTATGATTCTGATTCGACACATGAATTTCTTCTTACAAAATGATACCAAAAATAGATGAATCCTTGGAAGGAAAGGAATTAAAAGGAAGGAGGAAAACGTGACCAAATAGGAATGGGATCCCTTAAAGAAGTTACCATAAAAGAATTAGATTCCTTGGAAAGAAAAGCAACCCGACTTAAAGAAAGAAAAGATCTACATCTATAAATACACAAAAACTTTCATGAAGTCTTTTGCACACTCATAACTAGTAAAGACAAAATCAATGACTGAGAATTGAGGTGTAGCGTGAAAACTCTCAGAAGGAATAGATGCACACATATCAAAGTCTAGCTAAAGTTTAGCTTGATTGTATTAGGATTGTTCTTCAAGTTGTAATCGTTTTGATTGCATAGTTTCATTGTGTTATAAACCGGAATAGGAGTTAGTCATCAAGTTTGGATAACTTGAAGACTTGGGAACACAAGACTTGGGAGGTTTGTATGTTGATAAAAATTAGAGTTTATAATTTCTTTGGGGTTACAGAGTTATTGAATTCAATAGCACTGGGCTAATACGAGCCCAAACACAGACATGAAAAAACCGTAATATTCTTTGTACATTTAGCCCACACCACTACTAATTGTATTGTCTATACTGGTAATCTCAACAGGATGTGTGAACAACTCCCAGTAAGAACAAATGCATACATAGCAAAGTCTAGCTAGAATTTATCTTGATTGTATTAGAATTATTCTTCGAGTTGTAATTGTTTTGATGTCATAGTTCAAGTGTGTTATAAACTAGAATAGGATTTAGCCATCAAGTTGGAATAACTTGAAGACTTTGGAATACAAGCCTCGCTAGAAATTAGAGTTTATAATTTCTAGTTATTGTTAGGAATTAGAGTTTATAAATCCTTTGAGGTTTTAGAGTTTGTAATAGTTGTTTGAGAGGCTCATTGATTTAGTGAATTTTGGGTTTAATCCTATAGAGATGCAGGTTGTAGTTGTCTACACCTATTGTGAGTTGGGTGTTTTCCATGTGAAAGTTGATATTCTTAAGTTTACTGTTTTTATTACGTTGGTGGAACACGTTAGATAAGCGGATCCATTCGTAGAAAATAATTATCGATAATTTACTAAACTTGTAGTGCATGTAGAATATCACTTAATAATAATATTTCATTATAACAATCATATTTTATGTGAAACCAATATCAACGTTACGTTACATATATGTTTTCTATGATGCTGTTGTAATAGCCAAAGAAATCCAAAAACAAACAATATCCATATGAAGAGGTCTGACTATATATGAAGATGAATACAGTCATGCCTGTATTATATTAGTTTTCTCCCTATTTCAATTTAAGTTTTTTAATTTTACTTGGCACAAAATTTAAGAAACTAATAAAAAGTTTTATGTCTTGTGGTTTTAATAAAATTAAAGATGTATGTAATATATGATATATCAACATACTCTTTGAATCTTTTAATCTTAACATGACAAACAAAATTAATATTGAAAGTAAAAAATTACCAAATATAAATCTTTTAAATTAGAGAAATAAGATACTTAACATTGGAATTGAGGGAAATTTGAGTTTAAACGTTTTCATTGTACAAATTTTTTTACACTATAATGTCATCAAAAGGGAATCTATAATTAAGCCTTCTTAAAATGTCAGCATCATGATCTTGTAACAATGGAATGGAGGGAAATTTAAGTTTAAACATTGTCATTGTACAGTTTTTTTACACTATCATGTTATCAAAAGGGTATTTGTATGTAAGTCTTCTTAAAATGTCTGAATCATGATCTTGAAAATAAGATATATTATCACTTATCTGTTACAACTGATAAAAATGACCTTATTGAATAATTTTTTAAAAAAAATTTATAGTATACATAACTCAAACATATATCATATAGGTTTTAAATTACACACACTGAGAATACAAATATTTTTCTTACATTATCATTAAATTTTACATAGCAGATTAAATCACAATTTCTACAGGGATTACCAATTAATGTTTAACACAAATATTAGCCTACATACTTGAAGTGAACTCTATCATAATATATGATCAAGTAAAACCAATAAATGTAGTGTATATCTAAGACGATGAGCACTTACACAAATAAGTTTATTGTATCTCATCTAGAAATACCTGAATCGAGTGTCTTTCTCCAACCTGGAATGAAATACAAGAGATTAGATGATCAAGATGGCATTTGACCAAGCTTATAAGTTAAATAAATGACTTATAAATATTTTTTCAGCTTATTATGTATTTGAGAAATATTTAAGTGTTTATATGTCAAGTAGTTATATGCAGACCAGTGCTTATTATTGGGGTTATGAGGATATCTGCTTAATCTACAGACAACATACACTATATCAGGCCTGATAAAATTCATCAAATGCATTTGAATCCCAATAATCTGTGCATATTTAGATTGGGTAACTGGGTTATCATTATTCTTTTTCAATTTAGATTTAGCATCATAAGGAGTGGCTACAGGGGTTACCTCCTATCATTCAAATTTCCTAAGAATCCTTTCAACATAATGTTCTCGCGTTAACATTGTTCCATCTTCACTCCTTATAGCTTTATATCTCAAGATCATATTTATTTCACCTAGATCATTTATATCAAAGTTAGTAGACAAAAATAATTTGGTACTTTCCACAATATTTAAATTTATACCATATAGAAGCATGTCATCAACATATAAGCAAATTATCACATAATTATTGTCTACAACTTTAGTATAAACACATTTATCCACTTCAACATAAGAAAATTCATCTTTTATTAAAACTTGATCAAAATCTCCATGCTACTGTTTAGGTGCTTGTTTAAGGCCATAAAGAGATTTAATTAATTTACAAACTTTATTTTCTTGTCAAAAAGTACACATCTTTCAGGTTGAACCATATAAATTTCTTTTTCTAAATCATCATTTAAAAAAGCTATGTTTACATCCATTTGATGGATAAAAAGCTAATGAATCGATGCTAAAGCAATTACTATTCTAATAAAAAAAATTTCACTGGTGCAAATGTATCAAAATAATCAATATTTTATTTTTGAGCAAAGCCTTTAGCTACTAAATGATCTTTACACTTCTCTATAGAACCATCAAGATTCTTTTTGAAAATTCATTTACAGCCAATAGGTTTTGCACCGGAAGGTAAATCAGTTAAAAATCATGTATTATTTTTTATGATAGAATCAATTTCAAATTTTATTGCCTCTTTTCAAAATTCAGTATCAGAAGAAGATATAGCATCAAAATAATTTAGTGGTTCATTATCGACAAGAAAAGTTTGGAAGTCATTTTCATAAGAAAAATATTATTTTCTAGGTCCTTTACTCCTTCTCAATTCCTCAATATTAGAGTTAGTTTCATTTTCTCTTTCAAAAGGTTCATGAGATATTTTATCATACAGTGAAAAAATATTTTCAAAGAATTCAGCATTCTTTGTCTCAATAATAGTATTTCTATCAAGAACATCACTTTTCAAAACAAGAAATCTATATGCAGCACTGTGTTCAACATATCTAATAAGCATGCAATCAGCAGTTTTAGAACCTATTTTACTCGTTTTAAATTCAGGCAAAAGAACTTTAGCAACGCACCCCCATACTTTTAAATATTTCAAATTTCAAATTAGGTTTATAACCTTTCCACAATTTATAAGGGGTTTTTCCAGTTCATTTATGAGGAATTCTATTTTGTAAGTGACATGCAGATAAAATAGCTTCACCCCATAAATTATCAGGTGCATTAGAGCTAATTAACATGGAGTTCATCATTTCTTTTAATGTTCTATTTTTTCTTTCAGCTACACCATTAGACTAAGGTGAATAAGGCATAGTTACTTCATGAATAATTCTTTCTTTTTTACAAAAAGCATTTAAAGATGCATATTCTCCACCTCTATCAAATCTAATTCTCTTGATTTTTATACTAAGTTGATTTTTAACTCATCTTTATAAGAAATAAAATCATCAAATTTGTCATCTTTATTTCTAAGTAAATACAACTTGGTAAAATCTAGATAGATCATCAATAAAGGTCATATAATATCTTTTTCTGCCTCTAGTTATAGTTTATTTTAAATCACCCAAATCAGTGTGAATCAAAGACAATAATTCAGTTTCTCTATTAACGAAAAAATATGACTTTTTAGTAATTTTAGTTTCGGCACATATTTCACATTTATAAATGATTTGAGTTTAGACTAGATATTAAATCAAATGACTGCATATTCTTTTAATAAGAGAAATTGACATGTCCAAATCTAGCATGTTTCCCACAAATATATTAGGTTTAGTCAATATGACCTCATTATTTCCAAAAGTAACCTTCATTCCAACTTTTTCTAATAATTCCACAAGAATCAAATTAATTCTGATATTAGGAACGTGTAACACATTACTAAATGCCATAGTTTTATCAGATGTGAGTTTGAAAAGAACTTTGTCTTTTCCAAGAACATGAGTAGTTCTCGAGGTCTCAAGATAAATGATTTTTTCTCCTTTCCAACTTGAGTGTATGATACAAAATTATTTTTATTTATATAAATGTGTCTAGTATCACCAGAGTCTATCACCAAGATTCTCACATTGATTCAATATTCGTTTCTAAATGATCGACCGCAATAATTATAGCATCCATTTTAGTCAAATTTATTTTTGTCTTAATGGGATTGTCATTCTTTCATATATTCTGATCTGGCATTGAGATGTATTTTTTATGAATATTTTATTATTAACATTAGACATATAACTGTATTTATGTTCATGCATTTATTCTGCAGTGTCATAGCCTTTTGAAAAACTGACTAGATTGGAAGCAGTGAGAGCAACACCAACATCAGTATTATTAATGATTTTAGGACCAATATTAGATGTCATAGTTTTTTAGGTTGTTGGAAAACAATAATAAATTTCAATATCAATTGTAAAATTCAATATAGATAAACTTCAATAATGATAATATTTCTTATATATTAATATCAACAAGTTACAATAATAATAATAATAATAATAATAATAATAATAATAATAATAATAATAATTAACTGACTACTATAATATTTTAAGTGATATATAAAATACTTGAGTCATGTTAGGCATTGTCCTAACAAATTATTTTCACTATGTGAAATGCTTCCCATGATTAAACAAACACTTTCCTAATTAATTAGAAGATACCCAAGGTTAAGGTAGTCTTTCCTAATTAATTAAAGGATACAAGAATCAATAAAATTAACTATGAACCAGCAAGTTCTAATGATAAAACAAAAGGAACAATAAAATTGTAGTTAATTAAAATTAAAACAAAAGTAAAAGAAAGAACAGATATTAGAGGGAGTGAGAAACATATGCTGTTGAGGGATATCCTTGCTCAAATGAGAAAGTTCTATTTATAGCAAGTTGTGGCGGTGGACAAGAACAAATATTTAAAACGTAATTACCAACAATAAGCCACGTGACACTTGGCCAACAAGTTCATAATACTTGGCATACTAATTAATTGGCATGTGTCTGTGGGACTCACCACAAACAAGTTTTACTTCATCCTAAAGAAATTTTAAAATATTCATAATTATTAAAATATTAAATAATTTAAAATATATTTCAATCCCTCATATATTTTAAAATAATTTATAAGTAATCGAGTTTAACTTGCTGGATTATATATACAAAAGCTCTTAGATATAGTAAGAACATTATCCATAGAGTTGCTTAAGCTATTGTTGGTGTATAAGCATTTTATTATTAAATTAATATATTAAGTCATATATTAAGGAGTATAAATTGTGTATTATGAGTATTATTATTTACATTTGTTAGTGGAAGAAGGTGGTCATGAGTTTCTTGAAACTCCTATAGCCACTAAGTCTTTATTTGCCCATTATACTATGTAATTATGCTTGTAACTCAGGTAACATCCAACCATTCATGTACTCACTTTACTACACCACATTCTTCCTATTCAATACAAGAGTTCATACCTCACCTATAAATAAAGGTTGTCTTACATGTTACTGCATGTACAAGGAAATATGATAAGTGTGAAAAAGATTA
The DNA here is from genome assembly GCF_002878395.1 of Capsicum annuum. Lineage (NCBI taxonomy): Eukaryota > Viridiplantae > Streptophyta > Magnoliopsida > Solanales > Solanaceae > Capsicum > Capsicum annuum. Next base: position 1,518,694 of record NW_025855126.1, read on the forward strand.
TAGTGTGTAGTAGTGAAAGAGAGAGTTGAGACAAGAAAATATTCTAAATCTGCAACTATATTCACTATACAAAAGAGAGTTATTTATTAGTGAAAGAAAAAGTTGAGACAAAGAAAATATTCTAAGTCATTAACTATATTAACTATACAAAGAGGGTAAATATATGTTGAAGGAAGGTGTTCTTATGGTGGAGTTTTGGAATCTTCAACTAATCCAGAGTTGTTTGAGTTGTACATCGTTGATGGGTTGTTGTATCCTGGAGGGGACAAGTCCCGAGATATGTTACTGGATCGGTGTAGATTATGCCGCAGTGGGCTTGAATCTCATTAAAGAAAGCGAGATATCCGCGCCAAAGCCAAGAAGAAAATCGTTTTACTTTTTTTATTTTTTGTTAATTTTATTTCAACTATAATTATTTATTCTAAATGTGGTATATTACATTTAAGGATATTCATGTTTTGTTACAGATTAAAAAATCACGGATATAAAGATGAGAGATTTCAGAAGATGGATGGCAAGAGATAGCTACGTAAAGTATCTTTCTACTCCTCAACTTAAGCGGAGGAAAGGTAAAAAAAAATTTCTACTTGTTGTGGAGGAAAGGTAAAAAGTTACCTATGATTTTTCATGAATAAAATTATACTTTTCATGAAAGTTTATTTTATTAAAGTCTCAAAATAGTGGGGGCTAGTGAAATGAGAAAAAATTACCATGAAAAATGTGATTTTGTATTTTTGAGAATACTTTGAAAAAAAGTTACAAGTGCATATATTAGTCTTGGAATAAATCACATGTTACTATTATTTGTATATTTATTGATGTCTTAGGCTCTAACATGCATGTTATCAAATAAATGATATATTGAATAGCCAACTTGACATTAAATATTTGGGTGAGATAAATTTTATTCTAGAAATGAAAAATACCTAAATCATGTGATAAACTTTTCCTTGACATGTCACATTATGGTGAAAATTTGTGAAATACAATTTTGTTGATTATATGAGTCATGCAACTCCTTTTGATTTAAATATATATATATATATATATGTAAAAGTTGTGTGAGGAAAAAAAGAAACTTTACTAGTCTAATAAAATATGAGATATGTGGCTAATTGCACTTGACTGAAATTGTGTAAAAGTACTTAAGCAGGTTATTACAAGCAAATTATGTATATTTACTTGAAAAAAAATATGTCTTGTTTTATTAAAATAAATCTTGTTGTATTTAAAAGTGTTTGTGATGCAAATGAAAAAAAAATTGGTGCTATTTACTGAAATGAAGAAATAAATTATGATTTGCTAAATCATTATAGAGGTTGAACTAACTATCTAATCTTCAACTAGTGAAAAAGATTATTGATCAATCACTTTATGTTGAGAAATTGATTTCTCTAATTTTGAGATATTGTGATAGCACCAAAATATATTGGTAGAGTATAAACCATTATTTTAATGGTAAATTCAGACCATAAGGAGAAAAATACAATATTGTGAGATCATATTTGTAACACCCCGGAAAACGGATCCCAGAGCGTCACACGATGCTTGAAGCTACGAGTAGCCCCAATCTAACCCTTTGAGCCATTTTCATTCAGTTCAACACAAATCAATGGGGTTTCCATAAATAACCCTCAAATATCAACAGAGTAATCATCATCCAAGAATAAAAGAATTTCAGAAAGATTACAAAATATGACTTATTAGTCAACTCCCAACATCTATACTAGTCTGACAAGCCTCTAAGAAAATCAATAAAACCAGTGAGCCATTGAGACATGCCCCAACTGACTCATACTCAGTTATAAAATGTAAACAATTCCGTGAAACCAACATCAGACATCACGTCCTCGGAACATGAGGACTCACCACAACAGAGGATGTAGAACAGCGTGCCCGAAGAATCACTGTCGAACCTGAAACTGAGCACCTAAACCTACATTCCAAGAAAATGCAGCCCACATCCGAAGATGCTGGTCGGTACCATGGAAAGGAACTGAGTATATGGGGGTGTATGCAGTTATATAAACATCATCATCATAAATATTTATAAGAAATATGTAGGATGTATGAAAGACTCACATAGCCCGAAGAAAATCATCATAATCATGAGAGGATGAAATAAGTACAATAACACATGTGAGTCATCATATAATTTGTCAATCACTTTCAGTTCATCAAGAATATCAATTCTTATAATGTAAATATCATTTAAATCTTTCGAAAGAATAACTTTCACAATTCCACTTTCAAATCACTTCACCATTCACCATAGACACAAGAAAATACACACACACTGAAAGATCCTATAACCGACATAAACCATGTGAGCTACATGGAGTCCAACGTACAACCCATGTTGGGGAGAGCTGCCCTATCCTTGCCATCGGAGTAGGACTATCGATATCAAATCCACACAAACTAGTGATAACTATATAAATCAGCCTCAGGCTCACTCCTACGGGGCATGTAGTTCTAAGGAAGTAAGGTCGCTTTATACCTCCCACTCGGTGCTAAAGATTTTTCCCGGACTTAGCTCAGATCATTTCAAAGATAATCCACAATAAAACAATTTCAATAATATATAAATATACATCGAGAGTCATCATGCTTCCCATCTATCAAAATCAATCACGTTGTGGATTTCTTTAACACTCGAGTTCAAAACAACTCCATTAAGACCAAAAGGTCAAATCATTCAAAATGTCTCAAATATTCAACATCAACGTGCTTATAACACACACTTTCTCAAAAAACACAATTTCCAATGGGGATTCACGACCCAAATATCAAAATCATGATAAATATCGTTCAAGATTCATGCTTTATATCTTCACCCATGTAAATTCATCTTTCAAAATTATAAACATCAAGATTTCATAATAATCATCATAATATATGGGTTCATGCTTCAAATTTGTAAAAATCAAATAAAACTCATGCCTTTGTAAAGAAAATTACTTTTGGGCACAAGAATGAAAGAGAGTTCTTGTTGAAAAACCCCACATACCTTGAATGATGAACTTTAGATCAATACTCATTTTTGAGATGTTAATCGTGCCTTTGAATGATGGTTCTTAGAGTTCTTGAACTAGGAACTTGGAATCCTGAATAAATTTACAGAATTAATGGTAAACTTTGGAGGTTCTTGAAGTTCTTGAACTAGGAACTTGGAATCTTGAATAAATTTGCAGAATTAATGGTGAACTTTGAAGGTTCTTGAAGTTGGATGTAGGAGCTTAGGGTTTTCTTTCTGAGGGATTTTGATGAAATATAACATATAATGCTTCTAATAGGCTTTAATATAGGGTTTGGATGGATTTTTGGTGAGGAGGAATGACCAAAACGCCACTAAAAATCAAAAAAATTCTCGAATCTGTCCTTTGGTGGACTGTTTTGATAGTCTGAAGTAGATCAACCATAACGTTTTGCTCCGATAGAAAAATTGGATGACACCAATTTCATTGGAAAGAGGACTCGCAGAGATTTCCGTTGATATATAGTAGATCACCTAGATCATTATGTACAAGGAGTTATGATCGTTTAAAGTTGGAGCAAAAATATGCCAGCCTCAATACTTTTTCTTGCACGTTTTACTGTTCACTACTATTCACGGTTCGATCGGAATGTTCATAACTCATCACTCGGGTGTCTGTTTTGGATGATCCACATATCGTCGATACTCTACACAATGGTGGGTCATAATCTAAGACATTCCGCACAAAAAATTTATAATTTATTCTAGAAGATAGAACCCAATATGTTTATGCACAAAATTCCAACGAAAAATTTCTTGGCTGGAAAAATTCGTCCTCGAATGAAGCTAGACATGCCAAGATTAGATAAGGAATAGAGCAAACAGCTGAAACCATTCGTTAGACTCATCACCATATCGTTTCTCACTCCGAATGCAATATAGAATGCATAAATTCAAGAAACTACAGCTAAACACATAATAAATGACAGCTTAACTGCTGCAACTTTTATCAAAAGTGCATGATTTAGGAAAGAACAGTACCTTCGGCTTGATCGGAGTTCGCAAAAAACAGGTGCGGGTACTTGGATCGCATATTCGCCTCAGTTTCCCAAGTTGCACCCTCAACAGATTGGTTTTTCCACAACACCTTGAATAAGGAAACTTCTTTGTTCCTTAGTCTTTAATTATATTCACTATACAAAGAGGGTAAATATATGTTGAAGGAAGGTGTTCTTATGGTAGAGCTTTGGACTCTTCAACTAATCTGGAGTTGTTTGAGTTGTACATCATTGATGGGTTGTTGCATCCTAGAAGGGACAAGTCACGAGATATACTGCTGGATCGGTGTAGATTATGCCGCAGTGGGCTTGAATCTCCTTAGAGAAAGGGAGATCCGCGCCTCAGCCAAGAAGAAGATTGTTTTAATTTCTTTATTTTTTGTTAATTTTATTTCAATTGTAATCATTTATTGTAAATGTGCTATCACTACAAAAAAATGGGTTAAATTGCGAGGGCTAATTTTATATTTTGCAGGGGTTTTAAAACCCCCGCAAATTTCATTTCCGGGGTTCCCAAAACCCCCACAAAATGGGCCGTCACAATCAATTTGCGGTAGGTTTTTTCTGACCGCCATAAATAATTTGCGGCGGTCGACGTCCGTTAATCTAAATTTAATCTTTTTTATAATAATTTTTTATTTACAAGTTACGGCGGTTTAAAACCTCCGCTATTTGTTTTTTAAAAATAAAAATTTACATGTTGCGGCGGTTTAAAACCTCCGCTATTATTTTAAAATAAAAAATTAGTGGGGTCCATCAATGGAATATCAAAATCCTACAGCGTTTTCCATTTTCATTTCTTAGTCACCTATTTTACCTATAATTGAGCATCAATTACAATATAATGTAACAACTATTTTTCCTTTAAGATATATAGTGGTAGTCTTACATTAATGTTCAGTATCGAGACTCTGCCTTTCCCTCTTTCAAGTTTTGACAGATACATATATAGTCTGTAAACAGTATCTAATCATACGGACCAATGTCCTCTTAACATGAAGCAACCAATATACTTAAATGACAAAGAAAACAGATGTTATTAGGAACACCATATTGGTGCAATATAAGATATTGGTGCAACTACAGGTAAAGATCAATTTGTAACATCATGGTGGAATGAATGGAAAGTAGTGTATAGAAAGTAGAAAGGTATAAGAAAAGAAAAATGGGAAAGAGAGGTAATCCAACAGAGTACAGTTTCCCTGGATAGTGGATTCACTGCAATGCATACATAGAGTCACTTTATTAAATTCTCTTGCCTGCTAGACGCCTACTAATTTTAGACCTTTCATTGAAGTAAAGAGTTAACAGATAACACTGCATTTGCAACTTCCTGTTTCTCGCTACCTACAACTTTATCCCCACCTATTAACATTCTAATTTAATACCATTACTCCAAATTTGAAGTTTGTCCTATTCTCTTTTCTGTGCAATGCATGTGAAATGCTAGACATAATAACAACAACATACAGTCCTACAAGAAAGATTTTTGAAAGGAATGGAATATACTCAATACACCTTATGTTGTCTGGAATTAGGATAGAGATGTTTTTAATAGACTATCGACTATGTATGTGAGAATGTTAATATATAAAAATCAGTAAAAATTATTAGTATAATGGTAGTATCTACAAAAGCGTCTTAGTATAAGAGATGTAGGTTTAATTCTTAGTGTCTTCCTTTTTCTTTTCTTTCTTCTATCCCAATATAAAAGAAATTCTTTCTTTATGCACAAAATATACAAGACATGTTGTCTCACTGTTTTACATAACTCTCACTGTTTTACAATGATTTATCTCAATAAGCGTGAAAAGGAGAAATTAAACCGTTATCAGTAAAACGAATTACTAACTTTGACTAATAACTCAAAACATTTTAGAGACGTTGGGTCACGCTCTCCATCACCCTTTGTCCCCAATATAAACAACACTCACCTTCACACTTTATCAAAGGGCAAAAATCAAAACACTAAACAAAAAGAATGGAAAAAAGTTTGAAACTCCGTTTCTCCAAAGTTATTGCTTCCTTCAATTCTTGCTGTTTCAAAGACCCTTCTTCTCTCCCACAAAATCCTAATTTCTATCCATCATTACATATTACTAATAATACTAAGCTCAGTAAGTGGCAGAAAGAAGAGAAGTTTCACGTGATTTCCAACTCCTTCATCTCTGAAGATGAAGAAGAAGAAGAATGTGAAGAGGAGATACATTTGGCCTTAAAGCCGCCAACTACTCCTCCGCGATTCAGTACTCATTATGTTAAGAAGAAGGAGAAGAAGAAACGGAGATTTAAAAAGACAAAAATGAGGATTTTTGCTGATTCAGTACCTTGTGATATAGATATCGGCAAATCTGAATTTTGCTTTTTCTGTGAGCGCTTGAACCTTGGCATATCTGTAATATATTGGCAAATATCCATATTTTAGTTACAATTACAAAATAAGAAGAGTGTTATTCATGAAATCCTCAGAAGTTTTCTGTTCAGGACAATTCTTAAAAGTTTCCTGCACTACCAGCCTATGTCTTGAATCGTAGTACTTTCAAACATCACATTAGAAATGCAAGCCTTCCTTGGAACAAAGTTTAACAATTAATAGTAAACTTTCAAGATTACATAATATTTATGGTCTTCAAAAGTTGGCATGCCGATACTAACTGTGAAGTGATTTTACTTGAATGACATGATAGTATATCCTAGCAGGATGTTGATTCCCATATCTCGCCGTTTAATGATAGTTGTTTTTCTAACCTTTAATGCAGACAACTGAAACTAAGACTTTGTCTCAAAATCAAGAAAGAAGAATTGATGAATTAGAAGCTCAGCTTAATGAAGCTGAAGGGCTGATAATTGATCTTAGAGCAGAATTAAATGATGTGCATGAAAAGCTAAATGAGATGAAAAATAAGCCTCCCCATAACCTAAGACCACATGTAGAAGAGGATTTGGTTTGTTGCAGCAGTATCATGGCTAAGTCAAATCTAAACAATTTAGAGTTGTTAAAAAATAAGGAAGTAGAGAATTTATACTTCATACTACACATATAGAAAAACAAATGTAGCACGCATGTTGTTGCTGCAGTAGTCACAGACCCAAAAATATATCGTTAACATAAGAGTAGAGAAGGAAAAATTTAACTATTAGACACTGACAGTAAAATACGAGTAGCAATTTTCAATATAAGATCATGTACAGAAACCATATCAGCAACAGTAACATATTCCGTGTAGTCTATGAAGTGGTGTATGGAGATGATAGAGTGAAAGCATGACTTACCCCTAAGTCATACGTAAATGCGGTTTCTTTCGATAGAAAACACAAGAAAAATAATTAAAAAATATCCCTAAAAGGAAGCAACAAAAGTACAATAAATAGACAACATTAACAAAAAAATCAAAAAAATGTGTGACTATCTTAACTAAAAACTAGTTAAACAAAATACACTTTTATTTTCTTTGTTATCTCTATATTGCCGAATTTCGCACTAAGTTTGAAGAACAAACTCGTTCAGGAATTTCAGAAAATGCCACGGCATTAAAGATTGACATTCAAGAACAAATTGAGTCAGGAGATCTAAATAAGGTTCATGGTGGAAGATATGCATAAACAGCGGAAACAAGAAAATAGAATCTTTGCAAGTAAGATAGACAACATACATATCACAAATTTATTCAAATGTAAATCGAGGAATACCTCTTGAAGTGTGTGATATATAATTCCATGAATATCTTTGATCCACAAATGTCTGCTATGATATTTAATAACCATACTTAAGACTCGTGTGGACAAGTCAGGTTCTCAGAAAACTGAAGCTATGTTCTTTGTTGGAAAGGCAAGTGTGAAGAGTAGACTTAGGGGAAGGTTAAGCTAGTTTATGGTAAAAGAAGGTGTAGCACAATTGATAATCGAAGGCCAATGGTGAAGCAGTTTTAGGAATTATCTTTGAAAAAATGGTGTGCTAATCAGGGAAATCCGAGAATTTAGCTAAGAATAAGAAGAAATTGAGAGAGAAAAAGAGATTAGTTGTTATTCAATGCATGTAACAATCAGTACAATGGTTTATATAGCTAAAAATCTTAAATGGATAGTTGTAACCGCCTTAACTAACTTTGGGACACAGCTACTGTAGCAGCTACAGTAAAACAGAATTTTAAACTACCACTATCATTTTAACTATTTTAACTAATCAATGCCAGCTCAGCGCAAATTCTTGGTTTCTTCTCTTCTTTATACTCCATGTTGTATACTTGTAACAATACCCCTTCCTTTAGTAGATCCTTGACCTCAAGGATTAAAAGAGGGAAATCTCAAATGAAACTCAGAAGAGAATTCCCACGTAGCCTGATCTTCATCCAAGTTACACCCCTTAATAAGCAATTGTTCCACTATTTTGTTACCTTTTTTAACCAGTGTTTTGTCTAAAACTCTCCCAGGGGTGGAGTATTAGGGACTGGATAAATCAATAACAGGAGGCTGTGTAATGTTCACAGGAACTTTATGAAATTTCTTGAGTTGAGAGACATGGAATGTAGGATGAATAAGCACCTCACTAGGCAGCAGTAGTTTGTAAGCAACAACACCCACTCTAGCCTCAATCAAGTAAGGACCATAATACTTTGCGGAAAGCTTGTTAAAAGGCCTTGTTGACACTAAAACTTGCCTGTAAGGATGCAACTTCAAATAGACTCAATCACCTACTTCAAAGGTTCTATCAGATCTATGTTTGTCAGCCAAATGTTTCATTCTTTGCTGAGCTCTGAGAATATGAAACCTTAAGAGCTGGATGACAGCTTCTCTGGCAATCAATGATCTATCAACCATTTCAGACTTTGATTCACCAGCTAAATAAGAAATATGGATAGGAGGTTTTTGACCATATAGGACCTCATAAGGTGTGCATTTCAAGGTAGTGTGATAGGTAGTGTTATACCATCATTCAGCAAAGGGAAAGTAAGACACCCATTCCTTAAGACACCCATTCCTTAGGCTTGTCTGAGCAAAAGCACCTTAAATATGTCTCTAATGTTCTATTCAACACTACAGTTTGCTCATCAGTTTGAGGGTGATAGGAAGTAGATTATTGCAACTGAACTCCCAATAAGCCAAATAACTCCTGCCAAAAGGTGCTAATGAATATAGGATCCCTATCACTTGTCAAGGTAGCTGGCAACCCATGTAACTTAAAAATGTTATCAAGGAAGCTTTGAGCCATAATTTGAGTTGTGTAGGGATGCTTAGACTAATAAAATGACCAGACTTGCTTAATCTGTCAACTACCACCAATATCACTTCTTTACCTTGTACTTTAGGCAAGCCTTCAATAAAATCCAAACACATATCTATCCAGATCCTATCAGGAATAGGCGGAGGTTGTAATAACCCTGGATAAGCAGTAACATCATATTTGTGTCTTTGTTAAATATCGCATTTGTTAATGAAATCTCTGATGTCAGAGACAAGTGACTTCCAGTCCTGGAATCTTCTAATAGTTGCATCCATTCCTGAATGTCCCCTTTGAGGAGTAGCATGCCATGGGTTAATTATATCCTTTCTTAATTGCAAATCATTTCCCACGACTAATCTATCTTTCCACCTTAGTTGATTATTAATCCATGTAAAGACTTAAAGGAATGAACTTGTAGCCTGTTAATTACCTCCTGTAATGTAGGATTAGCTTGCCAAGATGCTTGAATTCTTGAGTATAAAACTTCATCATGTGTCTACAAAGAAATAGCTAAAAGCTCAACCTCAAGTTTCCTAAAGAGAGCATCAGCAGCCTTGTTCTCAAAGCCCTTCTTATATTCAATAGTGAAATCAAAAACCATCAGTTTGGTTATTCTTGCAACCTGGAAATTAGTATGGATATGCTGCTCTAAGAGATATTTTAAGGCTTTTTTATCAGTCTTGACAACAAAAGATCTTCCTAATAAGTAGTGAGACCACTTGGTGATAGAAAAAATCAATACCAACTATTCTCTATCATAAACCGACATAAGTTGATGTTTTGATGCTAAGGACTAGCTGATAAAAGCAATGGGGTGCCGTTTTTGCATAAGTATAGCACCAATACCTATCCCACTAGAATTAGTTTCCACCAAAAAGGTCTTAGTATAATCAGGTAAAGCTAACACTGGTGTAGATGTCAATGCCTCCTTAAGCTTCTCAAATGCAGCAGTAGCCTTATCTGACCATATGAATCCCTCTTTCCTTAAAAGTTCATGGAGTGGTTGACAAATAGCACCAAATCCTTGTATAAATCTTCTATAATAGCCAGCTAATCCTAAGAACCCTCTCAACTATTTGAGATTACTAGGAATTGGCCAATGTTGAACTGCAATAATCTTCTTGGGATCAATAGCAACCCCTTTTACACTTATTAAATGACCAAGCTATTCCACCTTCAACGCACCAAAAGCACACTTGAACCTTTTAGTATACAATTGAAATTGTTGCATCAACTCAAAGACTGCTTGTACATGAGCAACATGGTCACTCCAATTCTTGCTATAGATCAAGATGTCATCAAAAAAGACTAGGACTGATTTCCTCAAGAATGGCTTGAATACAAAGTGCATAAGACTTTGGAAGGATGAGGGGGCATTAGTTAAGCTAAAAGGCATAACTAAAAACTCATAGTAACCCTCATTAGTTTTAAATGATATCTTGTGAATATCTCCTTCAAACATTCTCAGTTGGTGATATCCTTCCCTGAGATCTATCTTTGAAAAAACCTGCGCACCTCCTAATTCATCCAAAAAATCTTCTATAATAGGGATAGGAAACTTGTCCTTAATAGTTAGTTGATTGAGCTCCCTATAATCTACACATAACCTCCAGCTCCCATTTTTTTTTCCAACCAAAACTACCGATAATGCATAGGGGCTAGTGCTATGTTGTATCACACCTGGATCCAATATTTATTGCACCAACTTTTCTATAATATCTTTCTTAAATCTGGGATACCTATATGGCCTCTTACTAATAGGATTAGTGTAATGCCCCGCAATTTGGGCTACAATATAGACCATGATTTTAATGCATTGCTAATCCCGAAGCCATAAAATCCTATGCCAATACAGAATGTTAATTATTGTGTAGAATGTAAATCCGCTCAAGATTGAATTTAGACCATAGAGGTCCTTCAACTCAAGGACGAGTTGAAACTATTTCGATTGACTAAGTTTTAGTGGATGTTGTAAAGTGTGTCAGCTTTCATCAACCATAACTCTCTGTATATGTCTATTTAGGAAGCCTACTATGTGTCAAATGATAGGTATTCAATTTAGCTTTCCAACGATACCAATTTGGCTAAAATCCGACACCTGAGTAAGAAGTTATGGCCCTTCAAAGTGATAAGCGTCGCCTAACCAATCGCCCATGGCCACTGGAAAGCATAGGAAATAGCCTAGGCGGCGCCTATGTAAACATAAGCGATAGCCTAGGCAGCGCCTATGCAAACATAGGCGATAGCCTAGGCGGCGCCTGTGTGAACATAGGCAACGGGATGGGCGGCGCCTATGTAAGGAATTCTAGTGATTTAAACACTCAGTGTTGAGGACAAAGTGGTCCTTTTCCACCCTTACTTAGCCCTAAAACACGAGGCTTAGTTCCAAGGACCCCAAAATACATATTCTTTCATCAAAAGTGCTCAAGATTCTCCTTAGGGTTTCAAAATAAAACCCCAAATAGTTCAAGATTTGACCGTAGGTTTTCAAAGATAATTACATATTTGGAATCAACAATCCGCAAGCTTCAAAAAACATCTATTATCCTTGGAAATAGAGGTACATGGGGTTATCCAAAAATCTCATGGGTGTAATTTTTATGAACATGCATGCTTTTAAATGGGGGTTTTCAATCAAATGCTAATATTTTGCTTTCAATACGATTTCTAAGTCGTTTTCTTTATGTCATGGGAATTGTTTGCCTATATACTTCAATGGTTGAAACCATGCATATGTGATTTGAGATTTTCCATGGAAGTTTGATAAATATGAATGATAAATTATTTTCAAATTCCCATGATAATGTTTTGATACTCCATATTATATTGTGATCAACAAAAGAGAGTATGAATTTGAAATAAATATTGTTCACCACTTGTAAATGATGAAGCACCTTGGTTTTTACATGATTATGCATATGTGGATGTGATATTGATGACTTGCAAGTCGGGTATGATGATACCCTACAGAATACGACATGTGATTGATTTTACATGAGAAAGGTGGATGCCCAAAGAAGGCGTTTGAGACACAAGGGCTCATCGCTGGAAAAATGTGTCTGCCGACACGAAATATTGCTACCAGTCTAAGTGATCTTGTGTACTTGACTTCATGTCATTCCCAAATTAGGACTATAGGTAGGAGCCCGAGCCAAGTGATCTTGGGCACTACCATTGGGTCGAGACTCCATGCTGTATGATCTTGTGTGTCTCTCCCTCACTTATACTCTAATCTCGGTGGTAACCGAGGTTTGACAGTTGGTGTAAATTATGTAGTGTATTCCATCTAGCTCAGTTGCATTTCATTAATGTTGAGAAAAAACTATTGCATTACACCCATGTGCTTTCAAATGATTTGATAGGAAATTTCTTTATAATGGCTCTCAACTATATTTTGTAAAAATATTATGTTTTGCTTTGATATCTCTGTGTGCCAGTACTTTTGTGCTAACCCCCTCCCCTCTCCAACCTCTCAGGTTCAGAGGCCCAGTCTAGGGGTCAAGAGAACCAGTAGATCATTCAGACAAAGTTGCAGAGACAAGTGGTGCGCCTTCTATGTTTCGGAAGGTCTTATGTCCTGCAGTCCTTTTATCTTATATTCAGTTTTAGGGTCTGCTGGGGGCCTTGTCCCAGTTTTTAGATAGATATTGTTTTAGTCATGTAGTAAAGATTTCGTAGACAATTTTTGAGATGTTGATTGAGATTGTGGGACATTATTCCCCATTATTGTTTTCATATGATTCTTGACCATGTTTCTGTTATATTATGTTTCTTCCGCATTACTTTGATCATATGAATTAGGTGCATGATTATCAGACAGATAGGGGTGTTTCGGGCCTTCATGGTTTGAAATGCTCGTCACGGCCAGGCCCTGGTTTGGGTCATGACAATTAGCAAATTCCATCAATGGTATTCTGTAATTCAAGGGACCCCTATCTGGTGGAAAGGTTGAGGGAATCTCAAATATGCTTTTAAACTGATCCAGTAAAGGAGTTAAAAGAGAAGGTACTGCATCACCTTGGTCAGCCTGAATGTGACAGCAATGAACCACCTCATAGTTAGCAAGAATAAGGGACAACATGTAAACTTGAGCATCCACCTCACAATGCTTGATTAAGGCCTTACTGCTGGAAGTTTTCAACTGATTAGTTGCCCCTCTCAAGACATGCCTCTTCCCCTGATACTTGAAATCAATAGTTCTATTTTGGAAATCAAACAAAATCCTTCCCAAGGTGTTTAACCACTGCACTCCTAACACAATGTCTACATTTCCTAAAAGAAGTAGTAGAAAATCTGAGGAAAAAGTAGTTCCTTATAAAAGCCATTGCAGATTCTTGCAAATTGTTGTTGTTGTTACCTTTCTCCCATCAGCCACACTAATAGCTTGTTCCACTATATTATTAGCCGGACATCCTAACTTCTTGGAAGCTTCTTGATCTATAAAGTTGTGTGTACTACTAGTATCAATTAAAACTTGCAGAGGTTGTTTTTCATAGTACCCGGTCACCCGGATAGTTTGATAGCCATTCACCCCGGTAAAGGCTTGTAATGAGATAGTCATCAACTCCTCTTGTTCCAAGATAATTTCATAGTCTGCATTATTACTTTCTAATTCATCCCCTGCACCTTCTTCCACCACATCAATTAAGTAAAGTTGCTTCTTAGAGGCACACTTATGTCCTAATTCATATTTCTCATCGCAGAAAAAACATAAGCCTTTAGCCCCTTTTTCATTCAATTCTGTAGATGTTAGTGTCCTTCCAGTGCTATTTCCACTTGTTTTGAAATTCTTGGAAGTGTAGCCTTCCCCTGCTTTGTTAAAAGCAGTGCTTGCTCCTGTTGTTCTCTGGAACACAAGTGGTTTAGAATATGCAGGAGTAGGTAATATAGGACCTTGTATTCTCCCACCATTTTTTAAACCCCAAGAACTTGCTTGAGCTTGAAATACCTCATTTTGCAATCTTGTAACTTATAGGCTTGCATCAATGTTCTTGGAAACTGCAATCTCACAGACTTATTCAACTCAGGTGTCAATCCATCTAATTAACAAATAATTTGGTTCTCAACTGACAAATTGACAAAGCTTAATAGTCTATCAAATTCAGCCTGGTACTCCTTGACACTACCTGTTTGAGTCAACTTCTTGAGTGTTTCCATAGCATTCTCAAACTCTTCCCCAAATCTTTCATTTAAAGCTAAAACATACTCTGACCAACTCAATTCCATACTTGAGTTTCTAGACTTCATGTAGGACCTATGCCAGGCTATAGCCTACCCTTTCATGTGCACAGAAGCTATCTTAACCCTTTGGTCAAATGGAATATCATCCACCAAAAAATACTGCTCTACCTTGTATAATCAATTGCGTAATTTTGAACCCGAGAATTTGGGGAAATCTAACCTAGAGAATCGAGTGAAAAATATACCATGATTCATATTCTCCTTGGGCCTGTGATCATTGGGGTAAATCCATAGAACAAGCTCGAGCAGTTGAGGATTCTGGCCGACCTCCTTCTTTGTCCCTGTTAACATCCCCTAATCTTGCTAAGCTTTTCTTCAACTCACCTAATTCCTTATCAGCTTGGGTGTTTCTGTCCATGATGCTAGTCATTCCTTCCATCAATTTCTGAAGCTGATCTAGCATCTGGGACATTTTATCCTCTATGACTTCAGTAGATTTGCTTCTGTTAACCATTTATGTCCAAAAATCGAGTGGCTTTAATACCAATTGATGCATAATTGATAATTGAAGGCCAATGGTGAAGCAGTTTTAGGAATTATCTTCGAAAAATTGGTGCGCTAATCAGGGAAATCCGAGAATTTAGCTAAGAATAAGAAGAAATTAAGAGAGAGAAAGAGATTGGTTGTTATTCAATGCATATAACAATCAGTACAATGGTTTATATAGCTCAAACTCTTAAATGGATAGTTGTAACCGCCTTAACTAACTTTGGGACACAGCTACTGTAGCAGCTACAGTAAAACAGAATTTTAAACTACCACTATCATTTTAACTGTTTTAACTAATCATTGTCAGCTCAGCTTAAATTCTTACTTTCTTCTCTACTTTATACTCCATGTTGCATACTTGTAACAGGAGGCTGGGCTTTGGCAACTGAGGAAGACACATATGAACATGAACAACACAGCTTCCTTGCTAAATTATCGAAAACAGTTACACTGAAGGAGCTAATGACAAATTCTAGCAAGTTATTGACTAAATATGTCATTTTCTCCATGCCTTTATTGAGATTAGAACTAATCAGGACTAGTTATGGTGAAGCTAGAACACACTAGCATGAAATAAACAACATTTTAATAAAAAAACAAGGCAGAATCCAGTAGCTATAGACTGTTTGAACACGGAAAAGAACTCAATATAGTTACAAGTCAATTCATTAAAATGCTAGCTACAAGCAATAACTATGAAAAACAAATAAACCAATTCATTAATGAATGGGATAGAACAAAACTCAATATAGTTATAACTCACTTGGGTTCTTTTTATGTGTACACAAAGATAAGAGAGTAGTAGTAATTTATGTGTTTTGTTGAGAAGAAGAAATAAAACTGCATGTCCCAATTTATGAGTGAAGAAAACAAATAGTAAAAGGGGAAGGTCAAATGGATTCGGTGGTCGTCCACTGTTTATTATTATGGCAATGTGTCCTTTCTCTCTTCGATAAAAGTGTGAATTCAACCATCTATCCTAACAGAAAAAAAAAAGAATTGGCTAGAATCAGTGGTAGAGTGCATTGTCGTACCAAAAATTGGCTAAAATCAGTGAAATTGGCTATAGAGCTTGAGGGTTTCCATCTTCCCGTGACTACAAAGCTAAATGACAAAATTGGGGATTTGCTATCGATTTGGGAAATGAGAGAGGGAAAGTGAGAGGGAAAATGAGGAAGCTGCTATAGATTTGGGCGCTGCTATCAATTGGGAAAGTGAGGGAAAATATTTTTCCAATTAAAAAAAGGGAAACGAGGAAAAAATTTTGCTATTTTTTTCGATTATAGTGGGGGTTTAAAATCCCCGTAAATTTATATTTTTATGGCATTATTTTTTTCTATCGATAGCTGGGGTTTAAAACCCCTGCAATTTATAGCAGGGTCTAAAACCCTCGCAACTTTATAAATTTTAGCAATAGTATTTTAATCCCCGTATTTTATATAATATTATAGAGGTTAAAATAACCCCCGTAAATAAACCCCGTAATTTAACTTTTTTTGTAGTGTATATTACACCAACAGGTATTATGTTCATCTCATTACCACATATATTCTCCGTCCACTTCAATATACTCTTACGCATTATTCATATCTAATGATATGGCTATGGACACACATTATATATCTTCAGTACATTGATTTGTTCCTCTATATATAAGATTATAGTACTCAAAATATATACAAGTGATCACCCTCTCGCAGAGCAGCCAAATCCTCCACTTGAGAGCCATTGGCCATGACAATAGTGGTTCCTTTTCTCCCAAACTTACTTTCTGCATTCACCAAATTATATATTCTAGTTAGACATGATTATGAAAAACTTTTTGTTGATTCGAAAAGATTAAAGATCATACAATACAAAAAAAAGGTAGTTACAAACTTTGTGCTAATCTATTGCTATATAACTTGTACCTAACATAATTTTTTGATATTCTGTGGCTAATCCGATGCGAAATAGGATTAGCACCGGATTCTGTTATTTGGCCGAAGGATTAGTATGTCGCTAATCCACGGTTTTTTAGTAAGCGTAAATCTCATATGAGAGGACAAATGGAAATGAAAGGGTACTAGACGAATTCAAAATGTTACAGGATGAATTCGACAGAATTCAAAATGTTACAGGATGAATTCGACAATTGATCTTTCAAATTGAATATACTAATTACCTGCTATAGTTAGGAGATTTTCAACTGAATCAGGAAGATGGATTAGTTTTCCTCCATTTCCACCTGATTTTGGTTTATGATTCGGGTGATATCCGTGAATTATCACTCTTGTAGGAGGTTTCTTTGACAGGTCAGTAGTTGTGGCTACATCTGCAGTATGCAAAATGACGGATTAGAATCCTTCAAGTTAATTAAATCACGGATAATTAATATTCCATCACATATTATTAATTTCCCTAAGTCATGCAACTTATAAGGGCACATCAATTTTCTTAATAAGTCAAGAAGAAGAAAATGTTAATGGCAGTTTAGCAGCAATGAATGAGCCAGTTAAACACTACACTCAAAACCGTACATAAATTAAGATGTGAACTAATTGTTAAGATTCAATTGAATCCATTGGTTGAAATATCATACCACGCAAACTATAATTTAGGGAACCTCTTGCAATCTACAACTGGTTGCAGAACTGATAATTAATCTATATCTTTTTAAAACCAAACAGAATCGACTAGCAAATTACACCTCTCCATGATTTATATCTCCAAAAATTCAAAGAATTATATATGAGAAATAGAGCTACAAAATCCAACTGTGTTGGAGTTTGATTTTAATAATGATCTCTGTCTATGCAGGATAAAGTTGAACACCAACATCCAAAAGGAAACACTCAAGTGGCAGCTGTCTTAATCGGAAAAGAACCAAAGTTTCAGCAAATCGAGTACCAACATCAAAAACATCTGGTGTCACTTTGATTTTCTGTGCTTCACATTGCTTCTCTATTTAGTCATAATCTTCTATTTAATAGCAACTTTGACCATAATTTGAGGAGGTACTGGATGCTTATCTCTTTTTTATATGAATGCAAACTTCCTTTGCGAGCTTACCATTTTCTTGATGGACTTGACCGGCATGGCCCTTAGCTCCGTCTTCATCCAGTGAGGCTTCCTGCAAAACAATGAGACAACATAAAAAAGTTGTTCAAAAGATTTGGACTCTGCATCTGCATTGCTTGCAGTTATAAACTTAGCTTGTTCTGCATGTTAACTATGCCACTAAAGAATAGAAATCTTAGTAACATTTTGGCCGTAGGTATGGACTTAAATTTGTTAGTAAATTTTATTTAGATACTCGAATTATGATATGTTGTGATGAGTACTTGAACAATGTTAGAAATTAAAGTGTTTCTATTAGCAATTCTGACTATAATTTTGAAAATATTTATGAACGTATTTTCAAGCATCCATTAGATATATAAGTTAACCACTTATAATATGTCACCTCCTTTAATTATATGCATAGCCTCAATACGCTATAAAATCTCATGCTTGTCTCAAGTGATGCTCAAGTATATGATTAAAGGAGGTAACATACCTTATGTGACTATGTAATGAGGGCTCAAATGCGCACAAAACATGATGCTAATATGTCTAATAGAAGACGTTATTATATGTTCAGGAGTTCAACGGGAACATGTCATATTTTGAGTACCTACATGAAATTTAGTAATAAATTTAAAAGATTATCGATGTATTTAGCCTTTACATTTTTCACTAACATAGCAGCACATCCTCAAATTAAGTAGTGTATGAATTTAAGCTGATCATATTCAGTTTAATTGATTCCATATACAGGTTTTGCAAGTTAATTACAAGAAAATAAATACCTCGTTAATTAAGTCATCTAGAAATTCTGATACTAGCGGCATCTCTGCTAGCTCTTCATTTTTCAATCCCTTCAAATGCTGATATATAAAGCCACAAATTAAGATCAACAAACAATAAGTGTGAAAATCACATTTCTTCAACAAATTAAGTGACTTTCTAAAATAATCACTATTACGCTAATTGAGTGACTACCGGAGAAATCTATACAAGGGAAAATGGATAATGCACCTGAATAAAATTAGTGAGGATTATTTTTCCATCTTCTTGAAGTGGCTGTACCAATTGCTTGAAATGATGATGACTAATACGAACAACCTGGGAAAGCCTTTTAGTTCTCACAGTGAAAGGCTGAGGGATATTGAATATCACACCTATTTCTCCGAACATTTGTTGAGATCCCAACTTTGATAGAAACTGTCAACACCAAGAATAATTGATTTTTTTTTTGTTAGAAGAATTATTATTAGACATATATAGTCAATTAATTATGAATAATCTAAGGCCTCTCGATTATGCCAAGAGTTTTATAGTCATATTTGTCACTCAGCGGTAGAGCTACGTAGAGCAAAAGGGTTCAATTGAATCCCGATTGTTGAAACATTGCTGTGCTAATAATGCAAAAACAATTTTTTTTGGTTCTAATGAATAATCTTGACACAAGGAAAGATGCAAATGTGGAGTTACGATTTGAATATCATGGATTCTGGATACAACGTCAATGGTAGTAATTGGATTTTGAATTTAATTTTTGTGCATATATTATGAATGTTTTAATCATACAAATATAAAGTTTATATAAAGCTACTAAGGTCTACCGAACCTGTTATATACTACCTCTATCCATAGGAAGATTCTAGTGTACGCTGGTAAAAAGGATCAAAAGTTGTTTTTAAGTCACACGTTCAAATTCCCTGTTCAATTCCAATTTTTAGGGGGAGATACGTTTTACCCAAACAATGCCGAATCACTATTTATTTTTGTTATTCGGCATACATAAATCATACATATCGTACATGGTTATACATATATTATACATCTTCGGCTATTTTCTCTCATCTCAACTAGATTTTTATAATGTTAAACTTCAAAAGAGAGGAGAAATAAGTACATACTTGTTCCATTCCGTTCTTGTATGTTACAACATCCTGCAGTAGTAAGTTAGTGAATGTATCTTTTATTTTTCTATATATCTAGTGCAAATTCAAACTTGACTAGAATGAACGAAAGGCACGTACCACAGCCCCAGATACGAGAATGTAGAAATCTGTTGGTATCTCATTCTGAATAACTATATCCACTTTTGGAGGAAAATATTCTGCCTTTATTTCTGATACCTATAGTATAAAAATAGAAATAAGAAAATAGTATATTACTTTGTGACATTCGATCAAACACACATAAATTGAGATACAAATTACCAATTGGACTATAAAGTCGTCGGAGACTCCTTTGAAAAGGTGGGTATTTTCTAGAGTGGTACGAAAGAGCTGCTGTGAAATACTAGATCTGATAGCTTTGGGTAAATCTTCTAAAACTTGTTCTTGCTGTAGTTCTGCAGTCTTGAATTTCAGGGTCAAATGAGCCAGCATTTGCTCTTTTAGCCCTTCTGGAAGTCTATTCTTCTTTGCATACCTCAAAATCTCATTGATTGCATCCCTCTGCATGCATTTATTAAATAAAAAATATGTCGTTCTCACTTCTACTTCTATATATAGTTTAGCACATTTGTTATTGTTACTATAGGGTCCAGAAGCACCAGGAAATTTTACTTATTATATTAGTGTCAGCTGGAGAGTCGGTGAACTTTTATTGCTCTCCGTTCAGCCTTGTCCTAATAGGTTTTATGCTACGTCCATTTGAGCTTGATCTGTTTGTTTAATTGAGACCTTAAAATGCAATCGAATTCTCTGGTTCAATTGTTGTTTTGTTTCTGTATTTCTGATTTATTCACTAGGTTAGTTTGGTTGGTTCTTTGCACCCCGTTCTATTGTTGAACTATATTTTGATTCATCTTATTTTTTCAAGGACTTCATAATTGCGCCTGAGAATTCTTTTTTAAACTTACTAAAAGGAAAAGAATGTCACAAAAAATAGGATAGAGTAAATATTACATACCATGACGAAGGTTCGGACAGCGGTATGGACAATAAGGTTAGTCATGTTGCCAATTAAGTAGGCAGTAAGGCCAATGTTGAAAAGCATGTAAAAAATGGTGAAAATCTTTTCTTCAGTATTCACAGCATGGAGATCACCATAGCCAACTGTTGTGAGGGTGACAATAGACCAATACATGGAATATGTGTATCCTAGCCAGATACTTCTTGCCTTGAAATCAGGTATATTTACTCCCAACCATGTAGAATCTGAATTGTGATATCGTGTTGCCAGCCAGTAATAGAAACACCCAGCTGAATGCACTGCAAATAGTGTCACCTGTCATGCAATACATTCATATACAGTTAGACTTCTCTATCGTATTCATCCCTGAGGTTGGAATGGGAAGGTTTTGCAGTAGACAAAGCAATGGAACACCAATGTAGTGGAACAGATGCAAGAAACAAGTTGAACGACTTGGTCCATCACCACTAGCTTTACCTGCAGATGCTGATATTCGTTGACTTTGATGACACAAGCAATGTAAGTTAAGGAAATTATGATGCTGATTCGACACATGAATTCCTTCTTACGAAATGATACCAAAAATAGATGATTCCTTGGAAGGAAAGGAATTAAAAGGAAGGAGGCAAACGTGACCAAATAGGAATGGGATTCCTCAAAGAAGTTACCACAAAAGAATGAGATTCATTGGAAAGAAAAGCAAGCCGACTTAAAGAAAGCAAAGATCTACATCTATAAATACACAAAAACTTTCATGAAGTCGTTTGCACACTCACAACAAGTAAAGACAAAATCAATGACTGAGAATTGAGGTGTAGCGTGAAGAACTCTCAGAAGGAACAGATGCACACATAGCAAAGTCTAGCTAGAGTTTAGCTTGATTGTATTAGGATTGTTCTTCGAGTTGTAATCGTTTTGATTGCATAGTTTCATTGTGTTATAAACCGGAATAGGAGTTAGTCATCAAGTTCGGATAACTTGAAGGCTTGGGAACACAAGACTTGGGAGGTTTGTGTGTTAATAGAAATTAGAGTTTATAATTTCTTTGGGGTTATAGAGTTATTGAATTCAATAGCACTGGGCTAATACAAGCCCAAACACAGACATGAAAAAATTGTAATATTCTTTGTACATTTAGCCCACACTACTACTAATTTTATTATGTATACTGGTAATCTCAACAGGATGTGTGAACAACTCCCAGTAAGAACAAATGCATACATAGCAAAGTCTAGCTAGAATTTAGCTTGATTGTATTAGAATTATTCTTCAAGATGTAATTGTTTTGATTCCATAGTTTGAGTGTGTTATAAACTAGAATAGGATTTAGCCATCAAGTTGGGATAACTTGAAGACTTTGGAATACAAGCCTTGCTAGAAATTAGAGTTTATAATTTCTAGTTATTGTTAGGAATTAGAGTTTATAAATCCTTTGAGGTTGTAGAGTTTGTAATAGTTGTTTGAGAGACTCATTGATTTAGTGAATTTTGGGTTTAATCCTGTAGAGATGCAGGTTGTAGTTGTCAACACATATTATGAGTTGGGTGTTTTCCATGTGAGAGTTTGTATTCTTAAGTTTATTGTTTTTATTACGTTGGTGGAACACGTTAGATAACTGAATCCATTCATAGAAAATAATTATCAATAATTTACTAAACTTGTAGTGCTTGTAGAATATCACTTAATAATAATATTTCATTATAAAAATCTTATTTTATGTGAAACCAATTTCAAGGTTACGTTACATATATGTTTTCTATGATACCATGTTGTTGTAATAGCCAAAGAAATACGAAAACAAACAACATCCACATGAAGAGGTCTAACTATATATGAAGTTGAATACAGTCATGCCCCTATTATATTAGTTTTCTCCCTATTTTAATTTAAGTTTTTTAATTTTACTAGGCACGAAATTTAAGAACCTAATAAAAAAAATTTATGTCTTGTGGTCTTAATAAAATTAAAGATGTGTGTAATATATGATATATTAACATACTCTTTGAATCTTTTAATCTTAACATGTCAGACGAAACTAATATTGGAATCAAAAAATTACCAAATATAAATTTTTTAAAATAGAGAAATAATATACTTAACATTGGAATGGAGGGAAAATTGAGTTTAAACGTTGTCATTGTACAAATATTTTACACTATCATGTCATCAAAAGGGTATTTGTAAGTAAGCCTTCTTAAAATGTCAGCATCATGATCTTGTAACATTGGAATGGAGGGAAATTTGAGTTTAAACATTGTCATTGTACAGTTTTTTTACACTATCATATTATCGAAAGGGTATTTGTATTTAAGTCTTCTTAAAATGTCAGAATCATGATCTTGAAAATAAGATATACTATCGCTTATCGGTTACAACCGATAAAAATGACCTCATTGAATAGTTTTTTTAAAAAAAAAAAATTTATAGTATAAATAAATCAAACATATATCATATAGGTTTTAAATTACACACTGAGAATACAAATATTTTTCTTACATTATCATTAAATTTTACATAGCATATTAGATCACCATTTCTACAGGGATTGCCAATTAATGTTTAACACAAAGATTAGCCTACATACTTGAAGTGAACTCTATCATAATATATGATCAAGTAAAACCAATAAATGTAGTGTACAGCTAAGACGATGAGCACTTACACAAATAAGTTTACAGTATCTTGTCCAGAAATAGCTGAATCGAGTGTCTTTCTCCAATCTGGAACGAAATGCAAGAGATTAGTTGATCAAGATGGCGTTTGACCAAGCTTATAAGTTAAATAAATGGCTTATAAATATATTTTCAGCTTATTATTATGTATTTGAGAAATATTTAAGTGTTCATATGTCAAGTAGTTATAAGTAGAGGCGGACATATCCATAGTTTAGGAGGTCACTGACAACTTCGAAAAGAAAGTAGGCATATATATGTGTTACTGTGGATATATCTTAAATAGCGCACATATTTTAGTACTAACGTTCCTAGTAACAAACATAAAAGGATTTCACTGGTTCTTTTGGATTGCAGCACATATAGTGTAATTTTTTATGTATTCGGGTACAAGAATCTGTATTTAGGCACAACAATTTCAACACTAGTTCAAGTTTAAAATAAGAACAATATGAAGTACAAAAATACCCTCAACACAAGATCAAAGTGATCTTTCTAAGAAATGTGTTTTATTTTTTCAGAAATTAAGATGAAACAGAAATATAAAGCCAAGTCCCCCGACTTCACGGAGTGTCCTTAAGGAATAATTTTCCTCACTGTACCCGAGGTTTTGGAATCTTTGTCCCAGGATAAAATGACTTTCAATCCAACTATAGTGGTAACTCAAATAATTGGATTCATCGAACTCACTCAACGATTTGATTGATCACAAAGAATGTTTTGAAGGCAAGAAGAGTTTTTATTTCAGAAAATTTTTCATTCATTTCTAAATCTGTGGATGAAAGAAGGTTTATATAGCCATCAGATGCCTCTTCTGAAAGGTGGCAATAGTTCACTTAAAAGGTGTATCTTTTGGAAGAGTCATGTCTGTTCATTCGAAACATTGTGTTTTTTTCTGAACAGACACAACTATCTGAACAGTCACACTTTTTCCAAAACAATATGTCTTTTGCTCAAAGGTTGTGTCCCTCTATTTTCCATTCACACCAATTAAACCCAACAATCCCCCACATGAATGGGGAATGACTATTTTTTAAAAAACTTTACGGACAAGTATGTGATCATCAAGCAAAGACTAATTGAATCTGGATAAGTGGGTTTCCCTTTGAACTTTCCGTAGTGAACATGCATCGAATGCACTCGATCAATCGGTAGATTTGATATCTTTGAACCGTCGAGCTTTAATGTATACCTAGACAACACATGTCAGCCTTTTACCATTTATGGTTTTCACAGTTTTGTTCTTTTCAGCCATGAATACGTCCTGAGTTCATGAGGGCTTAGAGAAGAGGCCTTTACTGACATTCTCCTTGAAGTGGCTTCTACTTCGCCCTCACATAGGTGATTTCTAATGTTCAATACTATAGATTAAACTATTTGGTTAAATCTGCTAAATTTAGATAATCATTAAAAGACTTTTCACTTTAAGTCTTATCCTTGCTTACTAAACATTGTCTACATCATGAGAATGGGTTGAGTAATTGACAATGTTGAACATGTCAGACACAACTTTGTTTGATCTCCTTGAACGTAACTTTTGAGATCTCCAGTCTGCTAGGTAGAGTTACCGCCATGCTGATTTGTCCTAGGCCTTAAACCCATTTCCTTGGATGTCCTTTCTACTCCTTCTCTAGATAGACCTTTTGTAAGTGGATCCGACACATCATCATTTGACTTAACATAGTCAACAGTGATAATTCCACTAGAGAGAAGTTCTCTAAAGGTATTATGTCTCCGTCTTATGTGACGAGATTTACCGTTGTACATCATGCTCCCTGCCCTACCTATAGCCTCTTGGCTATCACAGTGTATACATACTGGTGCCACTAGTTTGGGCCAATATGGAATATCTTTCAAGAAATTCCAAAGCCATTCTGCTTCTTCACCGGCTTTATCCAATGCGATAAATTCTGATTCCATAGTAGAGAGAGCAATACAAGTTTGTTTGGATGATTTTCAAGAGACTGCTCCTCCACCGATAGTAAATACATATCCACTTGTAGATTTTACTTCATTCGATCCGGTGATTCAATTGCATCACTATATCCTTCAAGTACTACAGAATATTTATTATAATGCAAAGCATAGTCTTGAGTGTATTTTAGATACCCCAAAACTTTTTTCATTGTCATCCAATGAGTTTTGTTGGGATTACTTGTGTACCGACTCAACTTACTAATAGCGCATGCTATGTCCGGTCGTGTACAATTCATTATATACATTAAACATCCCAATACTCTTGTGTACTCCAATTGTGAATCACTTTCACCTTCATTCTTTCGAAGTGCAAAGCTCACATCCAATGGAGTCTTCGCAATACCACATTCCACTCTTGTGTACTCCAATTGTGAATCACTTTCACCTTCATTCTTTCGAAGTGCAAAGCTCACATCCAATGGAGTCTTCGCAATACCACATTCCATATACTTGAATTTGTCAAGTACATTTTTTATATAATGAGATTGTGACAATGCTAACCCTTGTGGAGTTCTATGGATTTTTTATTCCTACGATCACATCCGCAACTCCAAAGTCTTTCATATCGAACTTACTCTCGAGCATTCGTTTCATTGCATTTATGTCAGAAATATCTCTACTGATGATCAACATATCGTCCACATATAAACACACAATGACTTGGTGATTTGGAGTGTCTTTAATATAAACACATTTATCACATTCATTTATTTTGAATCCGTTTGCCAACATGGTTTGGTCAAACTTTTTATGCCATTGTTTAGGTGCTTGCTTTAGTCCATACAATGACATAAAAAGTTTACACACCTTTTTCTCCTTTCCTGGAACCACAAAACCCTCAGGCTGTTCCATGTATATTTCTTCCTCCAATTCTCCATTTAGGAATGCGGTTTTCACATCCATTTGATGGATTTCAAGACTATATACCGCCGCCAAGGTAATTAACATTTAAATCTATGTTATCCTTGTTACTGGCGAGTATGTATCAAATTAATCAAGGCTTTCTTTTTGTTTGAAGCCTTTTACTACAAGTCTTGCCTTGTATTTGTCAATGTACTATCCGCTTTCATTTTCCTTTTGAAGATCCATTTAGAACCTAAAGGTTTATTTCCTAGAGGAAGATCAACCAATTCCCATATATGGTTGCTTATTATTGAATCAATCTCACTGTTGACTGCCTCTTTCCAAAAGGCTGAGTTCGAAGACAACATCGCTCCTTTAAATATTTGAGGTTCATTTTCTAAGAGAAATGTTACAAAATCTGATCCAAACGTAGTAGAAGTTCTTTGATGTGTACAACGTCTTGGATTCTCTTCATTATGTACATTCTCACTTAGTTCATCTCGAGGTCGTTTAGATCCTCTACTAGACTGTTCATGTCTAGTTTTATAAGGATAAATGTTTTCAAAGAATTCAGCATTATCTGATTTAATTACCGTATTTTTATTTATATCCGGATGTTCAGATTTATGAACCAAAAATCGATATGCTTTACTACTTTTAGCATATCCTATGAACACACAGTCCACAGTCTTAGGTCCTATCTTAGCCCTTTTAGGCATAGAAACTTGGACCTTTACTAGACACCTCCACATTTTGAAATATTTCAAGTTGGGTTTCCTTTGTTTCCATTTCTCATAAGGAATTGATTGTGTCTTAATATAGGGAACTCTATTGAGTATACGATTGGCTGTAAGGATAGCCTTCCCCCATAAGTTTTGCGGTAAACCAGGACTTATAAGTAAGGCATTCATCATTTCTTTCAAAGTTCGGTTTTTTCTTTCCGCAATTTCATTAGATTGAGGTGAATACGGGGCCACAGTTTGATGGACAATTCCATTCTCTACACATACTTCGGCGAAAGGAGATTCATATTCCCCGCCCCTATCACTTCTTATCATTTTTATCTTTTTCTCTAACTAATTTTCTACTTCAGTTTTGTATTGTCTAAACGCATCTATTGCTTCATCCATACTATTTAGCAAGTAGACATAATAGTATTTAGTGCAATCGTCAATAAAAGTTATGAAATACTTTTTCCCACCACGTGATGGTGTTGACTCCATATCACAAATGTCAGTGTATACTAAGTCTAAAGGATTGGAATTTCTTTCAACAGACTTATAAAGATGCTTTGTATACTTTGATTCCACACACGTTTGACACTTTGATTTATTGCACTCAAAGTTTGGCAAAACTTCTAAGTCAATCAGTTTTCGTAATGTTTTGTAATTAACATGGCCTAAATGTTCATGCCACAAATTATAAGACTCAAGCAAGTAAGAAGAATTTGAACTTTTATTGATGGGATAGCCTTTTCCTACATACACTTCTCCTTTGCTAATTATAATTTTTTCAGAAACGGTTACACATTTGAATCCGTTCTTGTCTAGAAGTAAAACAGAAATCAAGTTCCTATGTAACTCCGGAACGTACAAGACATTGTTAAGTGTTAAGACCTTTCCTGAAGTCATTTTCAAGCCCACTTTTCATGTTCTTTCTACCTTAGCCATAGCGGAGTTAGCCATGTAGATCATTTCATCTACTTGAGCCGGAGCGAATGACGAAAACAACTCTTTGTTGGCACACACATGGCGGGTGGCACCAGAATCCATTCACCATTCGCGAGGATTCCCCACCAAGTTGCATTCTGAGAACATAGCACACAGATTATCAAATTCTTTATTAGACTCAACCATATTAACTTGGTCCTTTTTCTTTTCTTTCTTAAGGCACAACAATCCGTGGACTTATGGCCAATTTTGCCACAGTTAAAACACTTTTCATTGAATTTCTTCTTGGGTTGATTGCTTTCTTGTTCAACTTTCTTCCTTTTCTTAGAATTATTTTGGTCATCTTCTACAATATGTGCTCTATTAATTATAGAATTCCCTTTTGATCTTCTCTCCGCAGCCTTATTATCCTTTTCAATACGCAGTCGGATAATAAGGTCTTCGACATTCATCTCCTTGCGTTTGTGCTTCAAGTAGTTTTTGAAATCATTCTACATAGGTGGTAACTTCTCAATGATCACTGCTACTTGAAATGCATCATTCATAATCAAACCTACAAAACAATTTATATGAGTAGAAATAACATTTTCAATTTGTTTAACTAAGGTATTTTTCAAAGATATATACCTTCTACTAAGAGATCATGGATGATTACTTGCAATTCCTGAACTTGAGAGACAACTGATTTGCTATCTATCATTTTAAAGTCCAGAAACCTTGCAACAAAGAATTTCTTAATTCCCGCATCCTCTGTCTTATATTTTCGTTCTAGTGCCCCCCACAATTCCTTCGATGTCTTAGTTCCACTGTAAATATTGTAGAGGTACCACTCAAGATATAATTCCTACAAAGGAAGTTTAAGTGCTTCCAAGCCTCTACAATCATGAAATGCTCTTTGTCCGAGGTTCCCTCGGGTACCTCAGGAGCATCCTCACTAGTGAACCTTTGAAGGCATAGAGTGGTGAGATAAAAGAACATCTTTTGCTGCCATCGCTTAAAGTCAATGCCCGCAAATTTTTTGGGCTTCTCCGTTGGTGCTATTGGTTGCGGAGCATTTGCTCGACTTGTTGAGGTAATACTCGTCGCCCCCACAGTCGTAGTCGCATCTTGCATTTGACTTTCGTTAGTCATTTTTCTGTCACCGCAAGACAATAAAATTTAGTATTTTCAGAATACTATTTATAAAGTTAAACAACTTTAAACTCTTCTTCTTGTTTCTAGTTAACAATGAAGTTTTTATGACTTCCAATCGTCAACCGAATGATCTTTAACTTGTGATGAAGATTTTATGTCTTCGAATCACTAGTTAAGTTCAAACGGAGTAGAAAGCTTAAAGCGTTAATCTCCAAAAATAAGCAATACAGATTCTACAAGGATTATTCCTTATGATTGTTATTTTTTATGTATTCGGGTATAAGAATCTGTATTTAGGCACAACAACTTCAACACTAGTTCAAATTTAAAACAAGAACACTATGAAGTACAAAAACACTCTCAACACAATATCAAAGTGATCTTTCTAAGAAGTGTATTTTATTTTTTTCAGAAATTAAGATAAAACAGAAATATAAAGTTAAATCCCCTGAATTCACGGAGTGTCCTTAAGGAATAATTCCCCTCATTGTACCCGAGGTTTTGAAATCTTCCTCCCAGGATAAAATGGCTTTCAATCCAACTTGATACAAGAAAACCAAGGAACACATGAAATTGGCTCAAAACAGTCCAAACATACTCCAAAAACAGTCCATTAATTCAAAGAATCGAGGACCCTTTTGAAGACCACTCTCAGATTCAAGAATGAAATACAAGAACGATAATATAACTAGGTGTTTGACACCTTTTGCAGCCAACAACAAACTAAGTTAACAACACAAGATGAAACAATAATGGGAACAACAACAACAACAACAAAAACGGCTTCACAAT
The DNA here is from genome assembly GCF_002878395.1 of Capsicum annuum. Classification (NCBI taxonomy): domain Eukaryota; kingdom Viridiplantae; phylum Streptophyta; class Magnoliopsida; order Solanales; family Solanaceae; genus Capsicum; species Capsicum annuum. Next base: position 1,548,717 of record NW_025855126.1, read on the forward strand.
ACAAGATACAAAACGGATACAAGATTAGAAATGAAAAAAGGATAGATAGATAGACCACATGAAGGTATAAATAATGTTAAGAACCCAAGAATGGTAACTCTTGGACCCTTAACACTACACACAACAATAAACCTATCTCTTACAAAGACACAAGATTGGAATCCACCTCCCAAGCATCAATGTTTCCAAGCAAATGCAAACACAAGTGATTCTACACTTGTCTAAGCCCTAATTTCGGTTTTAGGTGCCTCAAAGAAAGATGACTTGTCTTTCTTTGTCTTGTAAGACTTACAACTTCATTCATCAACTAAGTAAATAAAACCCTACATGTTCCTTATATATTATAAAATGAATAGAAGTTAAAATGACCAAAAGGGCCTTCAAAGAGTAGACTGCCCATAAAGTTTAAGTTATGGGCTGATTTTGGTGTGTTTAGGGTCTCTTTTACACTTAAATTGCACACACCAAGTCTCGAGACCAACGCGCACCCTTATAAGTTCATATCCGTGATTATTCTTGTATCACAACTATAGTGGTACCTCAAATAAATGAATTTGTCGAACTCACTCAACGATTTGATTAATCATAGAGAATGTTTTGAAGACAAGAAGAGTTTTTATTTCAGAAAATTTTTCATTCATTTCTAAACTTGTGGATGAAAGAAGGTTAATATAACAATCAGATACCTCTTCTGAAAGGTGGCAATGGTTCACTTAAAAGGTGTATCCTTTGGAAGAGTCACGTTTGTTCATTCGAAACATTGTCTCTTTTTCTGAACAGACAACTATCTGAACAGTCACACCTTTTCCAAAACAATGTCTTTTGCTCAAAGGTTGTGTCCCTCCATTTTCCATTCACACCAATTAAACCCAACATATAGTAGGGTCACTTGGGTTTAATTCTCAACTTAGCATTTTCCTAAAGAGAAAATAGTCAAAAGCACCTTTGCCCCAAATCCCAACTATACATATACTTTGCGGGGGTCCTATGATCCCCTGAACTATTTAAAACACAAATTATAGCACCCCTAAAAGCTAACATGGCAAGAGAGTGTATTTCACTTTCTTTATACTCTCTTTAAAGAGAGTGGGAACGAAAATTATTTATTAAAAAATTATTTTTAATATTTCTTTAAATAAATATATATAAGTTTAATTATTATTTTTCTTTATTCATTTTCTTTCTTCTTCTTCTTCTTCTTCTTCTTCTTCTTCTTCTTCTTCTTTCTCACAAACGAAAAACTTCAAGAATACATCAATGGCATCCAAGACTAATTTATCATCTTCCTCATCTCCAAGCACAAAATCGATTGGTTTCGACTTTAAGATCGTCGAAAATTTTAAAATGAGTATTGTTCATTGTTCCAACTCCAAGGTCGTCGAAAATTTCAAAATTAATATTGTCCATTGTTTTAGACTTCAAGGTCGTCGAAAATTTCAAAATTCTCTATTGTTTCCGACTTTAAGGTCATCGAAACTATTAAATTCAGTATTGTTCATTGTTTTCGGCTTCAAGATCGTCAAAAATTTTGAAATTGGTATTGTTCGTTGTTTCCGAATTTAAGATCGTCAGAAATTTAAAATAATGATATTATTCATTATTTCACACTTCAAGGTTGTCAGGAAATTTCAAATTTGACATTGTTTATTATTTCCGACTTCGAGATCGTTGAAAATTTTAAATTCGATATTGTCCATTATTTTCCACTTCAAGATTATCGAAAAATTATTTACATAGAAGTAGCTATAATAAAGTTTGAAAAGAAAATGAGATGAAAAGTAATGGTGAAAAAAAAAATGGTGAAAAGTGATAAAAATGAAGACGAAAGTAAATAAAAATTAATTTTAAACAAAAAAAAAATATGTGTAAAAATGTGATTGATGCGTGTATTGCACCGCCTCCTCTAAAACTGGGTATATCATTTTTTGGATGTAATAATTTCACTTTAAAATAGTTAGGGGCATAGGACCCCCGCAAAGTATACGTGTATAGTTAAGATTTGGCATAAAGATTGAGGGGCTTTTGACCATTTTCTCTTTTCCTAAATTTTACTTCCTCCGTCCCAAATTGAGATGACATATTGATTAAAAATAATAATTAATAACATACTTAGTTTACCATAATAAACCTATTAAATGATGTTTTGCATTTTAATTTGAAGAAAAAGTAATTAATGCAAAGGGTAAAACATGAAAAAAAAATTATCTCTTCTTAATTAATGAAAAAAGAAAAGTAAAATGAAAATCAAATTAAGAAATTTGAAACAAATAATTTGGGATGGAGGGAGTATTTTATTTGACATTTTATTAGTCACATCTGAAATTGTGCATATTGGTTATTTTTTTCTTTAGTTATCAAGAATTCCACTGCAAACTTTATTGTAAGTAATTGATATGTATATGTTATTAATTAGAAGAAAGATTTAAAAGAGTTTAATTTCTGTTACAAAGGATTCTACGTTAGATAAACTTGATCTGCTATTGTAGATTATCTAATTTTTTTTTTTCCAATTTTATGTAAAAAAAATTAGGTAGAATATTTTGTACATTGATATACAAAACTTAAATTCATTTTTAAAATATGTTTCTAATAAAGATAGTACTCCCTTTCTTTCAAAATAGTTGATCCTTGTTGACTTGACATTCTCCGAAAATATTTATTAGTTGTTTGCTTTACTAAATTGGTCTTATTAATTATGTTTTAAAAATATAAATTTGAGTGTATACACTTTGTTTTGTCATTTAATAATTAAAATAATATTGAAATAACATACTAAAATCTTCTTAATTTCATAAATGAAACAACTAAATTAAAACAAATATTTAAAAAAAAAACGCCAACTATTTTGAAACTAATATCCACGCCACTTTCAATTCTTGGGTCTCCCCTGTTTTAAGCAAAATCGGCCAAGACTTTCAAGTAAAAAAACATTCTGATTTTTCAGCTTATAAACATTATTGATTTAATTAAATCTTTTACTACTTTTTCATATTTTTTTCTAATTTGCAATACCTTTCGGAAACGAACTTCCGGATTTCCTTTCACCGCTTATCCGTCATTCTTCCTTTTTCATAAAAAAAAAAGTACTTTAAATTTATAAATTTTAATTTTAAAAATTGAGAATATTTTAACTATTTTAACAGAAGAACAGCTTAATAGCACTTCTATTACCAATTTCAGCATTCTTATTTAAACATATAACTACTTGTTTATAAAATACTTAGCTATTAACCATAAACTAACACAATGAGCATTGTACAGGAGTAGGTACCTTGAGAAGAATTTACTAACACGGCGCAGTCGCCAGAGTCTTAGCAAGTTGAGGAAGCCAAAGACTTGTGCTCGGCTCGTTTTCCCGCTGATGATCCGGTATATGGTTTGAAATGGTAGAGTTGATGCTACATCCATTGGAAACCGTAGATGTGTAAGGTACCTTTTTACAAACACAGGGAAAAAAAAAATACTGATTGTTATATCCTCACTGGCTAAAAAGGGTAGAATAAGAAAGTTTTACTGTCACTTATAAATTTTTCGGGTTTCATCTTTTGTATATCTCGAATCGAAGGCAAGGTCAAGTACTTTTTCAACTGTAACTTTCTTCTGGTGGCAATCAAATCATCTCATTTTAAGTAAGGCAAGGTCAAGTCCTTTTTCAAATGTAACTTTCTTCTAGTGGCAATCAAATCATCTCATTTTAAGTAAGAATTGAACCAAAAAAAATTCATAATTGAACCAAAAAAAATTCATACGAACAAAATGCGAGAACTTGATATTATGTTGTCACGTTAAAAACTTTACTAAATATTGGGACCAAATAAAGATAGATAAGTGGGGGGTTACTATCAGAACTGTTTTATAAGGGCATCGGTTTATGCCAACACTTTTTAGCTAGTATAACAAAATGCTATCATATAACATAACAAGAAATGAGATTTTGTTATGAAATAACTAAGAGTAACACAAGAGCAGAGAGATAATAGATAATAATTTTTATTTCTCTTCAGGAATTCTTGAGGGTGATTTACAATGAAGGAACCTTCTATTTATAGGTAAATTTATTCCTAGTTTCTCACTAAAAGATACATACTTCAAATCCTGATAGATATCAACTAGATCTTGAAAGATTTTGATAAATATTCACTATAATGTAAATATATTTATAACATTCCTCCTTGAATGCCTAATTGATAAATAATGTGCCTCGTTAAAACCTTACTAGAAAAAAATCAAATAGGAAAAAAATCTAATGAAGGAAAAAAAAGTACACATCTCTAACAATATGCATATAGGCTGCCTCATTAAAAATCTTACAAGGAAAACCCAGTGGATCAAAACCTCGTAAGGAAAAAAGAGTACAACACGTATTAACTCTCCCTAGTGAGAACATCCTTGAACCTTTGCATCCCAATCTTGTGCACCACCTTCTTGAAAGTTGCAATTGGAGGAGACTTGGTGAATAAATCAACCATATTGTCACTTGAACGAATCTGTTGCACGTTAATATCACCATTCTTTTGTAGCTCATGTGTATAGAAAAATTTTGATGAAGTATGCTTCGTTCTATCTCCTTTTATGAATCATCCATTAAGATGTTTTATGCATGTTTCATTATCTATGTATAAAACTGTGGGTACATTGTCAAATAAACCACATTTTTCTCGAATGAGATGTATCATGAACCTCAACCATACACATTCTCGGCTAGCTTTATGAATAGCTATTTCATAATAGGAGTTGGGGCTTTCTTCGCCAAGCAGAGCGAGTCGAGCATAGCTAGCTCGATTCGTTTCACTTTCACTTAGATACGTATCTTTTCGTTCAACTCCGCCAGCAGCAGAGGCAATTCGATTCCCCTGGCTGGAAAAGATGGTCCGGAAGCTTCCTCTCAACCATACATATTCTCGGCTAGCTTCATGAATAGCTATTATCTCATCATAGTTCAATAAAGTGGCTAGATAGACTGTTTTGTATATCTCCAAGATATGACAGTACCACTACATATTAGCATATAGCTTGTTTGAGATCGAATTTTATGTGAGTCAGATAAGTACCTAATATTAGAATGACCGATAAGATCGGGACTGTAACCTTTAGAATAAGATAAGCCCATATCGGTAGTCTCTTTAGGTATCGTATATATGTTTGATCTCATTCCAATGTCTCCTAATAGGAGCAGAACTATATCTTGCTAACAAATTAACCATCCCTATACTAAATTTGGTGGATACTTATTTAAGGGTAGACGATTGTGTGTTCCCTTAAGTTCGTAGAGAGAATTATTTGTGAGGAAAGCACACTATGGCGGTCTCATGGGCTATTTTGGGGTCGAGAAGACCCTCAGAATTTTGGAAGAACAATTTTATTGGCCTAGAATACACAAGGATGTGGCCCGAATTTGCGGTCAATGTGTTGAGTGCAAAGGAGCCAAGTCATGGCTCTAACCCCACATGTTGTACACCCCATTATTCACCCCTTTGCGCCCTTGGCTTGACATATCAATGGACTTTGTATTAGGATTGCCAAAAACTTGAAGGGGGAGGGATAGTATTTTTGTCATGGTGGATTGGTTTTCCAAGATAACTCACTTTATTCCTTGTTCTAAATGTAATGATGCGCTTAGTGTAGCTTCTTTGTTTGTTGATGATGTTTTAAAACTTTATGGTGTTCCGAGGACCATAGTGGGTGATAGGGATTCTAAATTCCTAAGCTACTTTTGGAAGTCCATGTGGGGTAGGCTCAGTACTAAGTTGTTGTTTTTGACCTCATGCCACCCACAAACTGATGGCAAACGGAAGTAGTAAATAGAACCTTAGGGTCTATGCTACGGTCTATGGTTAAGGAAAAAATGACTTCTTGGGAGGAGCACTTACCGTTGATTGAGTTTACTTATAATTGTATTATACACTCATGCACGGGGATGACACCCTTTGAGCGTGTATACGGCACCAACCCCCTCACCCCTTTGGATTTAACCCCTTTGCCAAGTGATCTTGTGATAAGATTAACTGGAAGCAAATGGAAGGTGAGGTTGCGGTTGGAGAAGGAAAACCAAGAATTTGCGAGCCGAACCAACAAAGAAAGAAGAAAACTTATTCTTAAATCGGGAAATTGGGTGTAGGTGCACCTAGGAAGGATAGATTCCCATCTAAAAGGAATGCTAAGTAGATGCCGCGGGGTGATAACCCATTCCAAGTATTAGAAAGAATCAATGACAACGCCTACAAGATTGATCTACCCCCGGAATATCAAGTGCACAACACTTTCAACGTGTATGACCTCTCTCGGCTGGAAACAGTAGAGAATGACAATGATCTGAATTTGAGGAAAAATTTCCTTCAAGATGAAGAGGATGATACGGGAATTCCTAGATCGAGACCTTTCACACGAAGTCAATCGCGTGAGTTACAACGACTCCAAGCCTTGTTCACATCCTTGGCCGTATGTGAGGCCCTAGTGAGCCCATCTAAGGGCCTATACTTATTAAAGTGTGAAGAGGCCCAACAAAACATCCCAAAACACCCACTTAATGTCAAGGGTATTTTGATCTTTTGTCCTTCCTTTGTAATTGACCATATAAACCATTTATTAGGGCTAGTCTTTTAGTTAGTTCATTCATATTTTGGAAGACAACAAAACACTTGTAATATTTTGGAACTTCTCTCTTCCATTGGAGAAGCCCCAATTTAAAAAAACTCACTAGTAGAGTGATGCTAGTGTTATCTCTTGGATAGAAACTAAGATCTTGGGGTTCTTGAGTTCCTCTTGGTTCAAGTAAGAACTTGGTATTGATATTCACTACTCTCAGGGTCCTTTCTCATTTTTAGGGTTCTTAAATCTTTGAATATTGTATGTCAAGTTTCTATCTCTTTTGTAATCTTGTTAACTTTGTGTTGTTGAGTCTAAAGTCTAGTGAAGCCGTGTGGGGCTCTTTCGATTCACTAGCATTATTGCCTTGTTATTCATCTCATTTTCTTGTTCAAAACACAGACTCAAAGTCTAGTGAAGCCGTGTGAGGCATATTTCGATTCACTAGCAACTTATTGTTCATCTTGTTGTTCTTGAGTTGATTGAAATCTCTTGATACACACTTAGCTTTGTATCAATTGAGCAAGCAACTTTATGAATGCCAAACTACAGATTGACAATAAACGTACAAGTGATCATATTATATCAACGCATCTTAATAGATCACATAACTGGTGAACGGGCCCATATTCACCTTTTAAATTTTCAGATTTTAAGGGATCCAATCCTAATATTAGTTGGTCCAACTTATCATGAGAACAAACGACATAAACAATTCTTGAAAAATCTTTTAGTTCTTCAATACATGTCTAATACTCAATATGCACATTTTCGGAATGTAGCAATCGTTTATGTCAATTTATGAACTTTTATACTAGTAAACTTCAAGTTTACCATGACATGTATCTTTTTGCTTTAGTAAATTTCAGATTTACTATTACATGAATAAATTTTTGAATTTACTACTTCAGAAGTAAATTTCAAAATAACTCTTCTCAATTATTCAGCCTCTTTCGAAGGTGGGTTGTTATACCATCACAATTAAGTGCACATTTACATTAATAAACTTCTCATTCTCCAGGAATGGAATATAATCGTGTCTTAAGCCTATCAAATTCTGATAGCTTATAACCTCTTTCGTGATATTGCTACTTCAGGAGCACATCGAGGCATACGTGTCTTTCAAAGTATATCATATATTGCTACCACATTTACTTCAAGAATGAAGCAAATTGTCATCTTTCCCACTTATCATATATTGTTACCGCGTTCAATTCATGGAGTGAAGCATATTTAATAGGACACATGTCATGACATTTCACCAAATACACATTATTTTGCCTTAGCCATCATATATCATCAATATGGTGCATTGAGATTCAAACCCAATGTCTTACCCTCTTAATGAGATGAGACTTAAATTCTCATCATATCTTTTAACAATATTGTTTTTCATGAACAAATCTAAAGCATAAGTGGTTCCAAAACCAACAATTTTTCCTCAATCCAATAATAATTATATCATTAGTAGTAAAAGACAAATAACATAAGAAATTACTAACATTGAAATTACCTTATATTGTTATAACAATTTATTTAAATAAAAAATGGTGACTAGCTAAGGCAAAAGCAATTAGCAGCAAATCACATTCATATAATGTAGATTTTTTTTTCTTTAAAAATTAATTTCAAAACAAGCAACAGTGGCCGTATAGATGCGGGTTATATATTCCTTTTACAAACTCATTATTATCGTTAGTCATCAAATCCAATTCCCAATTTACTAAAGTGATTCATCGCGTAGATATATATCTTACCATACCAAAGATTCAAGCTTACCATCGGACTAATTAAAGTAGAGATGTTGTGCTGATAACGTGTTATGAAATAACTAAAAATAAAGAGAATAGTAGAGAGAAAATAAATAGTAATTTTTATTTCTTAAGGGATTATGAGGGGTGATTTACAATGAATGAAACTTTTCTATTTATAGGAGAAATCTACTCTTAGTTTCTCACTAAAAAACAAATACTTCAAATCATGATAGATATCAACTAGATACTTCAAATCATATAGATACTTCATCAAATCATGATAGATATAATTAAATCTTGATAGACATTCACTATAATGTAAATACATTTATAATAGATTTCAATTTGTTTTTTTTTTAAAAAAAAAAAACTTGATCGTTACAGTGAAATATTAATGACTTGACTGTTATAGAGGGGTCTACTGTACCTGAAAGCAATTTTCTTGTGTTCTTCAACGAGCAAGTAAGTAGATTTGTCCAAGTACGCAACGAAGAAAGTAAGAATAATGTCAATAGCAAAGAAGGCATCGACCACTAAATCAACAGGCAAGAGTGCTCCGGTCGATGCCTTGCTGAATGCTAGCTCAAAGGGAGATGACCATGCGGAGTACACCACAAGTACAACCAGAAATGTTTGCCACAATCTACATTTGTCATACGTTAAACAAAGTAAGCGAAAAGTGTATCTGTCCTCTTGGTATAGTGAATATGCCTTTGAATCCAACAAGCACAGAATACTGCAGCTTAAGAATATTTGCACTCTTCTACCATTTCTTTTTCCTCAGCTTCGATATAGTTTTATTTTTTTTTGACATTGAGGTTGAAAGTTGAAGCAAAAGTTGAGAATATAGGTATATTTGTTGATGTTGCCTACGTAGGTCGGAGGAGTGTATATGGGCAATTAATGATGAGAACTTGATGAAGAGAAAAATTGTACTTGAAGAATCTTATAACGAAAATATTTTATACACATTGTATGATGTTTAAAAGAAAGTAAACATTACTTTGAGGAACGTCAAAAAGAAAATTAACAATAACTTAGTTCAAGAAAATACTAGTTAATCATATATAATTGTGAAAATATATTGTGGCTTCAGAGATGTTCAAATTAAGCGGACTCGAATTTTTTTTAAAGAAATAGAAAATACTTTTAAATATTATTATTTTAAATTTATAATATATTGTGCATAAAATATCAAAATGATCTTTGAATTTTATCATCTTCAAGAGGTCATGTACTAATATTAAAAAACTAAAAGTTATTACTAATTATAAGACTAGAATAGGTATGATGTTTAAACTAATATTCGGAAAATGAAAACGAGATAAGAAGTAAGTTTTGTATCTTGAATGAATAAAGTGTCGAAAGTCTCGATGAGATCCGTTTAACATGGTTTTTGATTAACATAAAGTCAAAGCACTGCTCACTATAGCTTCTTTAAAGGCCCTTAAATTTAGGCTAACCATGTCACTAAACAATAATCTGTTAATCTATACTTCTCCATTCCAAAATAAATAAAATGTTGAATTTTTTTTTAATGTCCAAAATAAATAAATTATTTATTCTTTAAGAGACAAGTTGAATTTATTTTTACAATTTTACCCTTTTATTTAATGAGATCCTTAAGTAATTCACATTTTTTAGGGGAGTAATTTAAAAATAATTAAAAGGGTAATAGTGAAAAGTAACCTAGAATCTATGTCCTAAAAAGATATTTCTTAAGTGGTGTGTCATACTCAAACAATTCAATTATTTTAGAATGCAAATAGTATGTTATTTAATTTTACTTATCAAGTTTGAAAAATCAAGAAATAATTTTTATTTATTTTAATTAATTTACCCTTGTAATAACTATAGTCATTACCCAATGTACTTTTTTAAATCATTGAATTTATTATTTTCAAAGAGTGATATAGTAAAATTATTATTTTATTTATTGTTTCGTGTGTTGGGGGGGAGGGGGAGGGAGAAGAACTGAGGGAGTACTCCCTCTGTTTCAAAATACTACCTTCATTATTTCTAGTGTGGATGCACTCCTTGTGAACAACCAAAAATAAGAAGTGTTTTTAGTAAATTATTCTTAGCTACGTCTTGAAAAAGAAAGGCTAATTAATGATTCTAGGGTATGAAACAAAAGTAGATTTGAAAGAATAAGATCAATTCGTTTTTGAAATCTTAAAACGTAACAAAATTAATTTTGAAATAAAATCAAACAGTTAAAAACACTACTTATTTATTTTAAAAAGGAGGGAATACGTGATATTGAGAAAACCATTCATTTTCCTAGAAAGTTACCTTTGGAAAGATTTAAATTTACACCAAAAAGTCTCCCTAACAAAAGTAAATATACACCAAAAACTCCATACAACTCTCACCCGTGATCAAATTAGTTCTAACTTCTAACCACCACATGCTAAACTTAGTGGTGTCAGCTCTCACAGAGGTGAAGCCAATATCTTATTTTTCTCTCTTTCGGCGATTACTCATTTCATTTCAAGTTATTTTTCATGTTTCTCTTTATAGAACCCTGAACAATACATTAGACAGAAGGGTTTTAAAATTTGTATTGAGTTAACTAATACAAACAAATTAAAACTAAAAAAATACTTATCTCATAAAGTCACATTTCTTCTTGATTTCAATTTTTTTTTTCCAACAAAAAAATAATTTTCTAAATAATAACTACAATTAGTTGATGACGATATGAAGAAATAAGCGACGATAATTACCTGTATCTACGATCATAAGGAGCAATAACAAATCTCTTAAGCCTAACAGAGCTTTCACCCATCACTGTTCCAAAAGCTGGCAACAGACTGCTTGAAAGTGAAGCTAAATTTCTTATTTCACCGCTCGAATGCCGCCGGAACAATAGTGGCGTCGGAGACCTCGTCTCCGATAACCCCATCGGAGACCTTGTTGTTTCCGATGCTGACATTTTTTAGCTGACGAAATAGACAGAAGAAATTTTTAGAGGTGAGTTTGCTAGGAATATGAAGGAGACTTTAGTTCTTTTTTCTTGTTGGTATATATATTATGACATGTTGAGGTAAGGGAAAGTAGTGTTAAGCATCATCCAGTAGTTAACCAAAAAAAAAAAAATAGCATCATCTTGTAGAGTAATAATATTTTAAAATACAGATAACTTAGTTTTTATAATAGTGAGAGAGAGAAAAGAGTTGACATTTATGTATAAATAAACATTATCTTTGATCTTTAATTGATGTACTAAACTGGAAAAGTTGACAAGTCCAAGAAAAGAAATATATATACACACATATATAAAAAGCTAGAATGGAGAAATTTATAGGTAAATTTTACTATGGAAGTGGCTCAACCAACAAAAATTGAATGAGGCTCCACTCTATTTTTGCCACTTAGATAGTAGACCCATTTGCTACTTTTCATATCATTTACTTTTTTTTCATATTTCATTTTCTTAGTTTTTTTCATACTTAATTAATATTTAACTTCTAAATACACAATTAAATGTTTGATGTATTTAACTAAAAAAACATTAATAAATACACAAAAAAATTTGATACGCTAATAAAATTGTTGAAATAAAAAATAATTTATTATTTAACAATTAAAATGCATATAAAATTATATTTAGAATTCAATTATTATTATTTGAGTGAATAAAAAATATATTAATTAGTCCTAATCTTCATCTTTTTAAGCAGTTATGAAGTATTTAATAAAGAATATCAATAAACATATTTTTTTTGTTAAAAACAACTGAAAAGACTTTCAAAGTTTAAACTGTTAATATTAAAAACAAGTTTATCATTCAATATTTTTTTAATAGTAAAAGATTAATTCAAAATACAAATTAATTTTTGGTTGTGTGGTTTCCCACTTTAACATATAGATCTACCAGATCAGATTATTTTCAATAAATACAAGTTATTTATTTAGATAGAATGTGTTGATTAATTAATTGACCAAAAAGATCACAAAATTTCAATAATTTTTAAGCTAAATATATATTCAAACAAATTTTAATTTTTAAATAGCATTTCAATTTTAACTTTAAATAATACCTATTTTCTATTTATTACCAAATCCATGTTCAAAATGCCTACTTAGTTGCATAGCAAAATGAAAAGGAGGGACTAAAATAATTTTGTCCCATTAAAACTTAAGTCCGTAGAAATCATCGAGTCTCTCAATTTATTTTTGCTAATTCATTGTTTTAAAATAGATTTTTTCACTAAAGACAACTATTGAGCTATATATGAGCAAACCTCATGACTAGTTTCATAATTTTAGCCGAAAAAAAAAACTCGAAAACTTGATTTTTTGAATTTTAAATTTTAGAACAACAATTTCAAATAATAATAATTGAATTCTAAATTTAATATTTATATGCATTTTAATTGTTAAATAATAAAATTATTTTTTATTTCAACAATTTTATTAGCGTATCAATTTTTTCTATATTTATTAGTGATTTTTTTAGTTAAATACATCAAATGCTTTATTATGTATTTAAAAGTTAAATATTAATTATGTATGAAAAAGACTAAGAAAATGAAACAAGAAAAAAGGTAAATGAGATAAAAAGTAGCAAATGGACTCATTATCTAAGTGTCAAAAATAGAGTGGAGCCTCATCCAACTTTTGTTGGTTGAACTTCTTCCATTGTAAAATTTTCCAAATTTATATACCTTGGCAAAACTTCTTTTACTTGATAGTAACTATTGTAGACACGAAGATGACGATTACTCTTACAATTTGATAATTCAGTCTATATAAATCTGACTAATTAAATAGTAGATGTATTGTTTGTGCACAACCAATAATTCAAGTCAATATATATCTTTTGGGGCTCTTGGCTAGCAGCACTCCAAAGCTCTCACTTCAACATAATTCGGATTTTTGCTACTTCTGAAAAGTGGGAATTAGACCGTCGAAAAAATGTATGATCTTGGATAAAAAATTTCATTTTTCAATTTTAGACAATGCTTTTCTGGAGGTAATCTGAAATATAAAAATGATTTTTTTGAGGTCATAGTTTTTATGTGTTGCTTAAAAAATAATGCTTTTAAAGGGTAACCTATAAGATACAAAAGTCATGTTTCTAGCACCTAATGTCATGTTTCTAGCACCTGATATGCCAATGCTTTGTATAAACATAAACTACACTTCTACCAAATAAGTCATTCTTACAAAGTGTACATGGTCATTGTTAAATCCTCTAAAGCAATATTTGGTAAGCGTAATCTTTACTATTGTATATGTCACAATTTATAATAAAGACAAATGTGATTTTACAAGCTCTCGACTTTTTTTTTTTTTGAAAATTGAAATGTGACAAGTAAAAATGAACGCAAAAAAATAGCTCGATTTTTAGCCACTTAAAAATGTGATCTAGACCAATAAAAAATGTGAATCAGAAATTACATTTTTCAATGTAAGATAATTTTTTTTTTTTGGGAGGTGATATAAACTAGTATTATCTTTATTTTGAGGCAACATTTTAATTTCTGTGTGTTGCCTAAGAAATAACGCTTCTAAAGTATGACGTATAATTAGGGCTGATTACAATTGACTAGGTGTCTGAATTAGAACCACTTCAAGTGGTTGTGGGAGGGTTGATCCTTCTTTTATTTCCGTGATGCTTGATTTATTTGCTTTCCATGCCGAAGTCCTCCATATCATTGTGTCATGATTTTTCGTATTATTTAGGACTATGATGCGCTTTCCATTTGTCTTCTCATGATAGATTTTACTTGGATTCTACTTGGATACGGTGGATATCTTTTAATTCTTGATGTCTTTCTATTTCTGAAGTCCGCTTCTTTTATCTTTTCATTATTACCAGCTGCAGAGATACACTTGTTAGTTTGTTATTATTAAAACATAAACTTGGGAGTCTTAATGAGCCGACTCCAATGACATTGCCTTTAGGGAAGAAAAGTTCTCCTTCTTTCTAATCATATGTCTGAAACATCTTCTGTCAATGACCCATATTCCTTTTCTGTAGCTCTTGCGGATCTGTTCCTGCAAAATAAGAAGATTAATTTTGTTTGGGTACCCAAGTGATCTTGGATCCTTCCGGGTTAGATGTACTTTTCTTGGGCTCTTTTCTTGGGCTTCCAAACCTACATACTTTTAGGCTTATGCCTGTAGCAGTAGGATTTGTGCCCTCTCTATCCATAAGTAAAGCAGACGGGTCCTAAAAAAGAAAAGGAGGTCCTAGCCGATTAAGCGACCTTGAGAAGAAACTCAAATTCCTTTTCAAGGAGTTTGTTCCTACGAAACTGTGTCTTGGGGTCTTTTTAAGATTTTTTAATTTGGTTTTTGTGTCACCAAGCTCTTCATGGAGCAAGACATTTTCAACTTGACATGCCTCAATTTCTATTTGCCAATTTCATCGTTCTTCTAGGATATTTTGTTTAAAACAAACATCATAACTTTTCTTTTATTGAGCAAGCTTATTATATTCATCTATGATTTTTTGAAGTTCATTGGTTAGCATATCCCAAGTACATTCAAGAGTATTACCGTTATGACAGTTATGTGGCCTTACCTTACTAGGTTTACCTGTTGCCATAAAGCACATGTTTACAACCTCTATTTCTTCTTCGGTTTCATCTTCATCACTTCAGGCCCCAAAATTTTGATTCTTTCTAGATGATTATCGTTTTAATTCTGGACAGTTTTATTTGAAGTGTCCAGGTCTTCCACAGTTGTAACAGAGATCATCATTTCTGGTAGTGTCATTGTTTTTGCCTCATTGGTATCTTTGTTGTCTCTGTCTCATAATCTTCTTTATCCCATGGTTGATGAGGTCTATTCCTTTGCTATCAGCATTTTCCAAAATTCCTCCTCTTCGATTGGAGTAAAATTGAAGGCTACTATTTTTTTTTCATCTTTATGAAACCTGTTAATATAATTTTTCTCCTATGAAATAAGGTTACCTCACAGTTCATCATATATCATGTTATGAAGGTCTCCATCTTAAAAAATGACAGCCTTGGTTTTTCAAGTATTTGGGAGATTTAGGACCAGCTTTTGGACTTGCAGGTTGTGAGGATAGATCATCCCTAGTGACTTCAGTTCGCACATGATTTTACTAAATCTAGCAAACATTATTTCAATTTCATCATTTTTCTTCATTTTTAATAATTCATATCCATTCACAAGAGCAAAAATTTTTGACTTCTTGGCTTTGGTGGTTCCTTTATAGGTTACCTCCATTTTGTACCACATTTCTTTTGCTGTCTCATATGTTGAGATCTTATCGTATTCTTCTCCGCTAACTGGACACAAAAGTAAGCTTATAGCATGTGTCTTAGTTTGAATTGCCTCTTGATGTTCTTAGTTAATATCAAAATTTTCAAGATTTTCCATATCAATACTACTGGATTCTTTATCCTTGTCCTTTTGTTTCTCGTTGAGCCCTAGAATTGGCTTAGGACTCTTTTTGATGACAATCCAGGCTTGGTAGTCATTTGATTTAACAATGATGGTGATTTTTTTTTCAGTATAAGTAGTGTTATCCCTTGAAGTATGGTGGTCTTGTGGAGGAGTGAATATCTTGAAGAAGAGCACCGGGAATTTGGCAATTGGCCACTTGATCATTGCTTACTTACGGTTAGGCAATGCTATATGCGAGACCTTCTCTAATACCAATTAAAATTAAAGAAGGGTGAATTAAAATTTTCTTCTGTGAGTCGACTACTGACTCCTCACAGTTGACTCTCCTACAGATCAAAATACTTTACAAACAAATTAAACTTAAACAGGTAACCACGTAAATAATAAAGTATAACATAAACAACACAAAGATTTATCCTGATTTGGCACACCAATCCAGTGCCTATGTCCAATCCCTTTGGGTTTCAAGTTTCCTTTAGATCGTTGAAGTTTTGGTTAGAGTACAATGATAGAAAACAAGTTTTGAAGACTTATTTCTCTCTTTAGATCTTGTGACACAGCTTCAGTTGATGTTACAAAGATGACTCAATCTTACTCTTTATATAACAATTGTAAACTAACATTACAGAGCTTTGTGAGACTAAGAATGAGACACTTTAAATTTTCTCCTTGAAGTTGCGTGAAAAATATTTGTCTTTGGTCTTTTCCTTTATAGTCTTCGGTTGCTACCTTTCATAAGGAAACCCAAGGGATTTCTTCTCAATCAAGGATATGAATTGATTCCTTGATTGATGGATGTAGCCATATATATTATCCATATCATATATGTCTATATACGACTTTGAATTATGTCCATATCATATATGTTTGTGATTTATTTTTCCTTATTAATTTTGATGTCTTTTTGATGTACTTGTGATATCTTCTCTTTTTGATTGATTTGTTCTGCCGTGAATCTGGGGATTACAACCATGATTGTGGGAGGGTTGATCCTTCTTCTATTTCTATGATGCTTGATTGATCTTCTTGCCATTCCGTGGTCCTTAATATCATTGTATGATTTTGGGTTTTCAACTATGATTGGGGGGTTTTGATTATAAATGCTTGGTTATAGTTTTTTTCATGTTTTAATTATGCTTTTATATGCATTAATGGTGGTTTTGGATAATTTATTTCATGGAAATTTTTCTTCGGTAATGGACTTTGGTTTTGGAAATACTATGCCCCCAATGTGTTTGATAAATGTCTTTAATAATGTTTCCGCTATAATATTAGTTCTTCTTAATGGAACTTATGCATGGTTTAAACTTGGAAATGGAACCCCAATTGATATGAATGGTTTAAATGGTTTAAATGGATTGGAAAGGCCTTAGTGGCCTTGGTTTTGGTTAATTGGAAATCATGAAGGGTACATGGAATCTCTTTAAACTATATATGGTTGGCTATGGACAAAACTTGCAAGTATAGTCAGTATGACAATACCACAACTACTGCCCTTGGTTAATAAATGGTTAATGGATTGGTTGGTTGGTTGGTAATGGTTTTAATTAGGAAATAATGGTAGGGTTTGTAGCAAAGTTGTAGAAGGTGGAGATCCCGGGGGGACTAAAACTGGAACTCATATTTGTCGATGTGAGGCTTGGTTCAAGTGACCATGTGTATGATGTTACACTTTGTATTTGGGGGATGTACTAGTTATCCCAGATTTTTATTCCCTCTTCATGTGGCTACACGCACTGGGCCCTTTTAGTAAGGAGAGATGAACCTATATAGCTGGTGGGTGGTTTAGAAAGATAAAGCTACACAACTTAGGTAAAGGTTTTAATGAGATGCTAAACCCGATTCCCTTTTCGCGCATGAATATATATATATATGGTTTGTGTGCATATGGATGATTTTACTTGGTTTTATAAATGCCATTATTTTATCCTTATCCTAAGTTCATGCTAGCATTCACCCTAAGTTCATGCTAGCATTCACCCACTAACTCGTCTTTTGATGGTTGTATACTCACGCTATGCAGGAACTAGTCGTTCTACTCCTCCTACATTGTGATTGACCCGAGAACAACTGTTGGATTGAAGTGGTGAGCTTCCATCCTTCAGAAAGGCTCTATTTCATGTTATGGATATTCTTAGACATTTTGATTTATCTCTGGATATTGGTTTGGCTATGGTTGGGGGCATGTCCTAACTAGATATTCTTAATCTTTTGGTTAGAGGCTTTGTGGTACTGCTATGGGTTGGAATGGGCGGGATGGGTATTGGTGTTAGCCTTAGCATTGGTATTAGTATTGGGGCTGATACCAGTTGACGATATTGTTGGTTGTTCCATCGTATTTCATTTTGGGATTAATCATATTTGTTTTGGAACTTATTTGGTTATGGCCTAGTTTATGGCCCTTGGTTCGGTATTAGTTTTTCTTGGTGGTTTGATTGGCACTGTTTGGTAGATGGGATGACTTGGTGGGGTTGGTCTTGTATTAGACCTATCCCAAAGTCAGTCCTTGTCCAGTTATGCTATCTTGTTATATGTTCAGAGTTCAGCTGACTTAAGGTATGCTATTAGTGGTTGGGTTGGGTAATAGGGGGTGGTCCGCAGTCTTAGTTGGACTTGGGATGCCCATTACGACAAGGCCCCTAGTCGGGTTATGTCACCTTCTTACACACGAAGAAAATAGGAGCAACCCATGGAGACATATTAGGGCAGATAAAATCCATATCCAAAAGGTCTTTAAACTGCTCTTTGAGTTCTTTCAACTTAACCGAAGCCATTCTGTAAGGAGGAATAGAAATAGGATAAGTGTCCGGAAAAAGATCAATCCCAAAATCAATTTTCCTATCAGTAGAAATACCAGGAAGATCATCGGGGAATACCTCAAGAAACTCACAAACCACAGGGACAGTCTGCAAGGAAGGACCTTCGGATCAAGAATCCTTAACATTCACTAAGTGATAGAGGCACCCTTTAGAAACCAATTTTTGGGCTCTAAGATACGAAATAAACCTTTCTCTAGGCGCTAGGGAACTACCTTCCCATTCAATTATCGAATCATTAGGGAAATGGAGACTAACCATTTGGGTCTGACAATCAAGAAACCCACAACATGAACACAACTAATCCATCCCCAAAATCATATCAAAGTCTAACATGTCCAACTCTATTAGGTCTACCAAGCTCTCTCTACCATAGACAGACATCACACAACCTCTATAAACCCTTCTATCCATAATGGAATAATCCAAAGGGGGGGACACAGAAAAGGGGTCCAAAATACATTCAGGATCAAAACCAAAATGGATAGGCAGATAAGGGACCACATAAGAGACGGTAGACTCAAGTAGACAATATACATCACGAGTGAAAAGTTTTAGCATACTAGTAAAATCATCAGGGGATGCCTCAAAATCCTGGAAAGTGGCAAGAGAAAATAGACGGTTCCGACCAGTGTTGGATCCAAAAGCAACAGTAGCACCCTTTGGTGTAGGAGATGATGAAGTAGCAACAGGAATCTTATTTACCCCAAAATCAGCCCTAGAAGGACAATCCCTTTGCATATGGCTGATCTTCCTATACTTAAAACATTTGTTCATCCCTTCTTCAAAAACACCACGGTGCACCTGACCACAGAATCTACAAGGAGGAAACGATGGAGCTAACTGAGCCCTACTAGCCTGAGGCTGCATACCTGGTTCTCTAAACTCACTATCATACTGAGAACGACGATCACCCGATGGCTTCGAATAAGGAGAACTAGCCATAGAGTAGGAACTAAAATTGCCCTACTTCTTATTAGACCACTTTCCACAATCTCTACCACTCTGTTGCTGACCTGTATCCTGATCCAAATATTGAAAATTCTTATTCTACCTTTCACTCATTTCCGCTTGGTTTTTCTTTTTCTCTTCCACTTGTTACATATACACTACAGGTATAGAGATGTCTATTTCCTTATTCAACAAGGTAGCCTTGCTCCCCAAGATCAACTTACAAGACAACCCAGAAATGAACTTCCTTATTTTAGCCCTCATTCTAGGAACCAACTTATGAACATAACACAATAGCTAATGAAACTTCAAGGCATACTCCTTTACTGTCATCCTACCGTGCTTTAAATTCATGAATTCCTTATCCTTCGCCTCCCTCAACTCCTGAGGAAAGAAGCAAACAAGAAAAGCACTAGAGAAGTCATCCCACAAAGCAGACTCAATATCATCTCTCCTAAAATGCTCCCACTCTTTATACCATTTGTATGCTACATCCTTTAGTTTATAAGCAGCGAATTCTGCACCCTCCATATTAGAAACATGTATCACATGGAAAATCTTTTCCATCTTATTGATGAAATTTTAAGAATCTTCCTTAACCTTAGGACTAGTAATGTTAGAGGACTCAAACTCATAAATTGGCCAAATCTAGTGTCCTCGGAGGATGGAGTAACAAAAGCAACCCGATCAGTCTAGGAGTCCACAAACTCAGGAAGCAAATGAATCAACTGGAAAAACTCAACATTAGTCATGCTAGCTTGAGGTACCTGAGGAGGGATAGGATGAATTAAAATAGCTATATCAGTGCAATCTGAAGCAGTAATCATAGATTGGGTCTAAACTCCTGGAGTAGGATGAGCTCCATCCATATTATCCTCAGACGAGGTAAAAGAGCTTCCATTAGCATCAGATCTTCTAGGAGGCATGATATGAAAAAAGAAGATATGGGAATAAGAGAAGATTCAACATCTTAGACTCTATAGCCCAAAATAGAAAAACAAGAAAGAGAAATATTCCTAAATGCCTCGTAGCCTCTCCCTTAAAAGTGGGGTAGGCTACACACCCATAAAAGAGACTATACTTAACACAACTTTATGGAAACCCAATAACACAAAACCTAGGCTCTGATACCATCTTTGTCATAACCTAAACTGAGGCCTAGACGTGACGAGCATCTCAAGTCCACCGAGGATAGAAGACCACCTATTTGCCCCTAACCAAAAAACATATTAACCCTAATATTGGATGAATTTCAAACATATAACAAGATAGGACAAGATAAGATTCAAAGAATAAAAGGTATATCTATAACCGATAACCATCGACCAACCAAAACAACCGGCCAATATCACGGAAGTCCACAGTAATCCAACAAAGCCTCTATGTAAAGAAAACCAAAACCAGTATTAGTCGGGACATGTCCCCGACTCTAATAGATGACAGTAAAAATAATAATGTTAATGATAATGAAAATAATCAACTCAAATCTAACAATGAAAACTGGTGAAATGTCTAAGCCTTCTGGAGAATGGAAGCTTACTACTTCACCACAATGAATTGACAAACCGAGATGATCTACCTAACTCTGCGTAGGAAAAGTAGAAGTATTTTTGGTACCTGCATCGCATTTGGGATACAATATCTTGAGACGATTAGTGGGGTGAACACTAGCACATAACTCGGGGATAAGGATAACATAATATCGTGATCAACAGTTCAAAATCATTCAAAACCAATGCACATAATCAAATGCATATACATATATACATCACATATTGGGATAGGGAACAAGGATTAACATGCATTTGAAAAATTTAGCCTGGATTGTGTAGATCAACTGTCATAACATAAAAAGGAACCACCGAGCTATATAGGCCCATCTCTCCCCAAATAGTAGGGCCCAAGTACGTATGGGCACACAAACCAAAGGGTATACATTTGCACCATGGAGAACTCAAACCTTCTGACATATCAAGGTGACACAAGCACCAAATTATGTAGTATAATATGGGGAACTCGAACCTCTCAATCATGTGATAATAATAAGGGGGACGAACCACCCAATCATATTGACCCCTGCATCGGCAACTACGGTTTCTAGTGTTGGTCCTTCTGGACCTCTACTTTTATGACTTAGCTACACAACTCTCATTAAATCCCAATTAAAATAAGTATCATGCATTCCCATTCATTGAAACATAATACACATTCAAGGCATACATTATTGGTATCTTCATACCAACTATACTAGCAAGGTAATATCAACATGCCGAATTGGTTATCATCACTTGGAGGAATTCACAATCCCCTTTGGTTCAATTGTAAATTAGCTTAGGGAATTACACAACCCTTAAAATTCAATTAAAAATCACTATGCTTCAGTAACCTTTAACATTATGAGATAGTTTAAGAATAGTTCAATGTACATATTTTTTATATTCAAAACCAATTCCATAATAGGGGGTTGAGGTCATGTCATAACCACTTCAAAAGTCACAAGTTTAAGGAAATCTGAATACCCTTGTTTATTCACCATTTCCATGCATCAATTTGATTTTAAAACCACCGTTATAACATAAGCCATATAGGGACAAACATAAAACGTCACATAAAGAATAGTTGTTCAAAAACCCTCAACCTATGTTTTCTAAACCAACATCAATACCGTATGAACAACACATTGAAACTCGTGATTTTTAGAATTTTAACATTTAGGGAAAGAGTAACATACCTCAAATACCAAGTTTCACAAAAAGAGTTCAACCCTTGAGCCCTTGGATGATCTACTCCTCCGAAACCCTAAGTATGGCTGCTTAAGATACTTGAGAAAGTTTTTGAAGTGTTGATTACATTATGAATGAGAAATAACCCTCTTAAGTTTCTTATGACCGTGGTATTTTATCACGACCCAAACCAAGGCCCTGGCCGTGACGAGCATCCCGAACCATGAAGGCCCGGACACCCTTCTAACTTGAAATCATATACACCATTCATACCCAAATGAGGAAATGAAAAAATTTCAACAAAACATGATCATGGTCATAAATTTGATATAAATTCGATAATAAAAAATGACAATCCAAAACCATCTAACAACATCTGGAAATCATCTGTGAAATCTCTACTACATGAAAATCTGACAACTATCTTAAAATTGGGACAAGGCCCCTAGTAGACCAAAACCATAATCTATAACAATTTTCTAAAAATAAATAAGCCTTCTGAAATTTAGAAGGCTCACCAACTGAACACTGCATCTCTGACTGATGAGATCTACGGCTTATCTGTACCTCTAGACTGAGCCTCAGAACCTGAGAGGTAGGGGATGGGGGTCAATACAGTTGTACTGGTACACAAAGTAATCCAAAATAAAGCTTGTATATATATATAAAATAGTTAGAGAGCAAATTGTCAAAATATCATACATAGAATAGTTTTAAAATACATGGGCATTTTCTGAGATCATAAATAATTCTTGTCAAAGTAATGTCTGATCTTTGTATTACTTCTGAGTTTGGTGGCACTCCCCGATAAGTCTGAAATTCTATGGGCTATATGAAATCCGCCATTGACTCGGCGGGGAAGCCCCCAACCCAAGTGTGCCACAAGGGTTGGAGTGTCTGAGTCTGATACACTACAGGGCACTAGGTTAGCGTATAATAAATAATATCCCTGGATCGGTAAATCACGGTTTTGGGCAATGAGTTATCTGAACTCACGCCTTCTTCGGGGAACCACCTAACATCTATTTATGACCAATTTTAACCTGTTCTGAATATGAGTCAGTCTGAAGTCTAAATCATGAAAATCTGATGAAGTTTGATTTCTGTGTTAGTCTGAGTCTGTTATGGCATTATCTGATTTGGTATCGTCATACCAAGACTTGCAAGTCATAATTCTGAGCCATAATGCATTAAGCATTATCTTTCATAAAAACATAATTCATACTACCCAAACATGCAATTTAACAAAGAGAATTCATGTTCCAAAAATATAAGTCAAAACTATGCAAAATTCCCATATTTTCAATAAACAAGTGGTGGTCATGTAATCTTTAACAAACCATGCAACTCTTCTCATTATATGATTATGTTCAACATTCATTGACATAAACAATCCTCCCTCTTTTAAAATCAAAATCATAATCGAAATATATCATTATTCAAGATATTTCATAACCTGCTTTTCAAGATGCATTCAAGACAATTCATAGCATATCATAAGTAAAGGAAAAATTGTAACAAGAGAGAAATTTTTCATGAGTCATGCTCTCAATTCAATCATCAACCCTAAAACACATGCTTACATATATATATATATAATTTCAAATCAATTTGGGGGAAGGCCTAAAGACCAAAACAATTCCATCAAGTATTCTAAAACATGATTATATTCATAAATCTAAAAACCCCTTTCTTAAAATCATGATTTCTATGCCCATGAGATTTTTAGAAAAATCCTGTATACCTCTATTTAGGAAATTGAAGGATGCTTCTTGATGCCTATGTCTTGGGGATTCCAAATCTCTAATTTGTTTTGAAAACCCACGGTTCAGTCTTGAGTTATTTAAGATTCTTGTTTAAAACCCTAGGGAGAGTTATTGATGGATTTTGGTGAGAGTAGATGTATTTTGGTGTAATAGGGATTAAATCCCATGTTCAAGATGTTAAGGGGTTCGAAAATACCCCAAATACCCATAATGAGACCGGTATTAAAATATAACTAGGAGCCCAATTTCATGGGCCACCTCAACGCGCCACTATTGAGGTGGCTCACTGGAATGTGACGAATGGGAATTTGGCCCACTCCGCGATGCGCCACCATCGAGGAGTCTCACTAAAAATTGACCATCATCATCTACACCCTCTCCGTGATGCGCCGAGGATAGGAATGACGGTCTTTTACGACTATAACTTAAATTAGCCATAACTCCTTCACCGAGTGTCCGTCTTGGACGAATCTTATGTCAACGAAAAATTTATTCGATCATCTATGTAATGAAAAGTTAAAATCTAAGAAATTCCACAGGAAAATAAGTAATAGTCGTTCTAGAAGCCAATGCTTGATACTTTAGGGACAAAAATTTAGCTAGGAAAAACTTTGGGGCGTTACGTATTTTTAATTGGATAAAGAGGAAATAGTCCAAAGTGCCCTCAATTTAAAAGCTAAAATTTAGTCGTTAGTAACTACGGGTCACTATACGACCTGTAGGGTTTCATTATGACTCATCACCATGAGTTATAACTACGACAGTATCCATGGAACCCACACACTGTTGACCATATGACTCAGCTAGTTTGACTTGTAACGGGACCATACGACTCATAGGGTCCAGTCATAATTAACACAGAACCCATTTGGGGTAAACACTGGACATCCTATTATTTGCACCCAATGACTCATAACGAGTCCTTATAATCTTAGTAAGCCACTCGTACTCAGAGTAGAACTCAGTCATACACTTACTAATTCGATTTTGATTGGCTCAATTGGACCTATCAAGACTTCTTACGACTTGTAGGGAAAGACATAGTCATGGCAGTGGGGATAAAATTTCAGATATTTTCCAGGACCAAAAACCTGGGGTGTTACGTGTAAAAAGCTATGGTGTCTCACATACTCTACTAGTTCCACCATTCCAGATTTTCAAAGATCTTGGATTCCAAGACCCTTTCATTCAACATTTTCTAAATTTTGAGGATTTTATTTCTCTCCTCTCTAGACACAAACTTCTCATTTTCATTTTTCCTTCTTATTTTAGATCCACTACTTAGTTCTTCTTCTGTAACTTTTCTCTTCTTGGGACCAGGTCCCACCGAGACTTTCTTTTCTTTACTACAATGTGTTTTTATTTCATCCCCGTAGGACTTCTAGATTTTGAAGGGAAGGAACTTGTCCTTCCTTCACTGTTCACTTCTTTTCTCCTTCTTTTTGTTAAAGCAGCTACATTAGGATCAATCTCTATATCACCTTCTCCAATAGTAACCACTTCTACATTCTCATCCTCAACTACAATGACCTTCTTTGATCTTTATTTCTTAATAGTTTCTAACTTATTTGCTTTCATAGCTTCCCCAACAACTTCATCTCAATTCTGCTAGTTGAGTATTTCCTTGTGAATTTTACCCCAGTATCAACCATCTTTTCTTTGCCCTTACTGCCTATTTTTTTCTATACTGACCACCTCAAAGGGAATTCATCATTATCAATCTTATCCTCCTTATTTAGAGGTTGCATAAATTTCCCAACACTAGTTTCATCAATCTTACAAGATGAAACTCCAATTTTATCACTATTATCTTGCTCCTCTATATCAAAAGAACTCTCTCTAAGGTCCTTTGAGAGCCAAATTAGGTACGCAGCAACCCAGTCCTAACTTGCCAACTCACTACTAGAATGGTTAAGCCTTTTCAAAAGAATCTTTTAATTAAAAAGTTGGGAAAATAGGATTTGACTCTAAAGGGGTGGGAGAATTTGGTTCGTTCAGGGTTTCAGAGGGGTCAACCTTTTATGATTCTTTTGAGGGTATAGGCTTCTAAGGAAACTCAGTTTCTATAGGAGAACCAAAAGCTTGACTTTGGTCCACTACTATGGTAGAATTAGAAAGGGTTCTAAGGCTTTTCGCGTTTGTATAATGGTTGATTCATTCAAGAAGGTAGGATTTTCAGGGGAGGGTGTAGAAGGTGGAATAGACTCAGTTTCTTGAGGAGAGGTTGGAGGAATGTACTTTTCAATCATGGACATTGATGGAATAGGATTTTCTATTGAGGAATTTTCTAACTAGGATGAAGGGTTTTAAGAGCTTTATCCAATTTGAGCATATGATGTAGGAAGTCTTCATCTTAATAATCTGGAGGTTGTTTGAAATAAACCTCTTCCTTCAAATATCCATTCAAAAAGGCACTTTTGACATCCATTTGGAAAATTTTAAACCCTGTATAAGTAGCAAAAACAATAAAAATTCAGATAGCTTCCATCCTTACAACTGGAGCAAATGTCTCATCATAGTTAATTGCTTCCTCCTGGTCATAACCTTGAACAAAAAGTATTGCTTTATTTATATTAATAGTACCATGTTCATTCTGCTTGTTTCTATATACCCATTTTATCCTAATAATTATTCTATCAACAGTTCTAGGGACCAGGTGCTTAACTTTTCTCCTTTCAAATTATTGAAGCTTCTCCTATATAGCATTGATCCAGTCAACATATTTTAGGGATTATTTTACATTCTTGGGCTCAATTTATAACAAGAAAGCTAAGAAGGACATAAAATTTTTGGCTTGAGCTCTTGTTTGAAATCTAAATTCCAAAGGTGATGTTAGATTTTCAAGGGGGCGAGAATATTTATGCATCCAATTTGATATTCTAGGTTGAGTTCTACTGGGATCAGGTCCTTAGGGATTTTGATCAGAACCTTCTTGATATTCCTCTTATATAATTGGGCTCTGCAATTGAGATTATGAATCACCATCACCTTCTTCATCTGTAGCTATGTCAGTATTTCATTGAACTTCAGCTTCAGCTACCACCCCTTTGAATAGGAATGAGTTTTTCTATGTCAGAATTTTCATCTCCACAAGAATCCCTTTGGTTTTTTGACTCATCAAAAACTACATATGCACTTTTTTCCACAAATAAAGTCTTTTTTTTGAAAACTCTATAGGCTTTGCTTGTTGAAGGGTAGCCTACAAATATTACTTCATCACTTTTAGAGTCAAATATCCCAATCTCATTCTTTCCATTATTTAAAGCAAAACATTTACATCTAAGGGGTCTGAAATAGCCAAGCTTAGGTTTTCTGCTGAATATAAGTTCATATGGAGTCTTGTTCAAGAGAGATTTTACTAACCATCTATTCATAACATAATAAGCAGTGTTGATAGCTCCATCCCAAAAGCTTTTTGAAAGTCTACTGTCAATCAACATAGTTCTGGCAATTTCTATGAGAGTCCTTTTTTTTTGCCACTCTTTTTTGCTGAGGAGTTATAGGAGAAGAAAAATTATGACTGATTTTATTTTCAACATAGAATTCTGCAAGATGGGAGTTTTCAAACTCAGTTCCATGATCAAATCTAAATACAACAATTTTGTAGTTTAGATTCATCTGAATTTTCTTGGCAAAGACCACCAAAACATCATAGGTTTCATCCTTAATTCTTTAGAACATATTCCAAGTGAATCTAGAATAGTCATCCATAATAAGAAACACATACCTCTATGCACCTCTACTTTGGTATTTAACAGGTCCACATAAATCTATTTGAAGAAAATCAAGGGTCTAGAGGTGTTGACCTGCTTCTTCTACTTAAAGGAGGATCTGATTTGTTTTCCTTTGACACAAGCATCACAAACCTTATTGTCTGAAAACTAAAACTTTGGAACACTATACACTAGGCCTTTAATAGCAATTTGTTCAGTAAGGAGGAACTTACAAGTCCCAGTCTTATGTGACACAAATAAGTATTTTCACCTTGGACACTCAAACAGGTCAATTTACTATTGGTTACAGAGTCTAGATTAGCCACATCCATATTCTTTCACCTTTTAGCTTTGAGAATGACTTTACCAAACTTCAAGCTTGACACAGTGCATCCATCAAATAAGAACTTCACCTTATTTCCTTTGTCACAGATTCTAGATACACTTAGAAGAATGTACTTGAGACCATTCTCGTAGTACACATCCTCAATTGCATTACTAAAAGTCTTTCCAATCTTCTCAACACCATGGATATAACTTTATTTTCAATTTCCAAATGAGACAACTCCACCTTGAAGTACCTTGAGTAAGAGAAAACACTCAGTTCTTCTAGTCATATTCTTAGAGCATCCATTGTTAACCAATCAGTTGTGAAGCCTTCCCTTACACCCAACTACATACAGAGTTCATTTGTTAAATTAAGTAACCCATTTAAGTTTGAGTTCTCAACAGGAATATAAAGGAGTGATAAATACTTTCTTGGTCCAGCTAGGAAGATTGTTCTTCTTCAAGTTTTTCAAGGGGTTGGATCCCTTGGGATAAGATTTCTCCTACTTGATGTATTTATCACTCTTCATTCTAACTCTAATTCATACTTGATAATCTTTTTTCAAGTGAACATCCCTTCTATAGTGTGTGCTGGTGAAGCCCAAGCTATACCTCCACTCTAAAGATGATGTGGTCACTGCCAAATATAGTAATCTAACAACGGTTGGGTTTGAGTCCCAAGGAAATATATAGAATTGTAGCTATCAACTATTTTAATCAATGGGCAGAACTAGAAAAGTAAATGGGGGATTTTGAATAGCAGTATCGAACAAGTGGCAAATATCAATTTCGATTATAATCAATCGTAGGTGAACACTGGGATTGTGTTCCCCCTAGATTCTCAAATCTGTAGGCTTATTATGCTTTATTGAAACAACCCGATACCTTGCATCCAAAATCAATAAGTTATGTACCTTCTACAATCTTTTGGATGAGCAGAAGGCTTTTACCCTTTATATTTTGAGTCTCAGGATGTCGCCTTACTAACCCTTATATTGATTCTAGTTAACTATTACCTTTTGAGACTCTAGTTATTAAATGAAATCTAACCATCTTACTTAGATAAAACCTAGTACCATGGATCAACAGTTAAACTCTAAATTAGTATTGTCATTATCTTCTTCGAGTCACTACTCCTCTTTTGGAGTAAGTAGAAATAATCTAGGTAGGACCCTAATGTTTTCGACCACTAGAACAATTATTAAAGTAAAGATAATACAATGCATGCATGGATATCAGTTCAGAACAAAAATAGCACTTCACCTTTCATCGTCAATCTGCCAGGGTTTTCATAACCCTATCTAAGGGTTTTTAGCCACTCATGCTTGTGAAGTAATCAAGAACAATCATGATTGAAAGAATAAGATAAAATCACAATAATCACAAGTAAAGACCCAAAACCATAACTAAATTAATCAACAAAAATCTGTACAAGAGAATTATAAGACTAAAATACAATCTCAAAATAAAAATATCTTTTTAAGTATCAAAAGTGTATTACTTCTACCAAAAAACACATAAGGGGTATTTATAGTTTATGAAGAAACCTTAAAACTAAACCCCAAATAAAAAAGGACAAAAAAAGGTCAGTGGCTACATGTGGTCTCCATATACGACTTGGCCCTGGGTGCATGTGGGATATGTTACCTAAGGCTGGGCTCATATAGTGATCGCATGGGCCCAGAAAAAAATTTACTAAAGGTTAGCTCTCAGGATTTTTGGAATTCTGACACATGTTTTGCTCACATGCGTACCATATGTAATGTTAACTTAGCAAGTGTCGGAAGATATTTTTTCCTCACTTCTTCAATTTCCGCACGTGTTTTGGTCACAAACAATCTAAAAAGTGTCAGAACACCCATTATTGATTACATAAGTATCCAAAAATAACTTTTTTTCTTCTTTTTAATGAACTTAGCATCAGAAACCTAGTTTCTATACCAAAAGCGCATCATATCTAACAAAACAACCTTAGAAACTTGCATATTTTCCTTATTTTAAGCATCAAAAGTGTTATATTTTTATAGCACATCAACAACCTCAACATAGAATGTTTGCATGTCCTCAGGCAAAAAAATACAACAAACAAAACAAAACACGACATTAATAAGAGATTCTAAGATATTTAAGGAAGTTAATAGACACTATAAGCTCAAATTACAACACCCCTCCTACTCAATTTTCAAAACCAACTGTGTATAAACATAAAGCACAACAAAGTGACATAATTGGATAAAGGTATGGCATTACATTACCAACAAACAATCATACATATGTACATGTTACACTACCCAAATACACAAGCAGCTAGCAATATGATTCATGTTTCCTCATAAAAAAATGTCCCACTGACTCATATGAAATAATTCATGTTGATGTGAGGTGGATTTATGCACCTCAGTGTTGTTATCCGATGCTATTTAGCCTTGTTTTGAGGATAATTCATGTGATTAATTTGTTAATAATGATATAAATGAGCATATAAGTATTAAAGTACTTGATTACAATGTTTAAGGTGTTTTTCTAACTAGTTTGTATTCAAATTTATCACTTAGAGTTCAAATGAGAAAACTAGTGTTACTAGCTTGTATTGTGTGTTGTTCTAGTTGATCTTGATGAATTCTAGTGTGTATAATGAGTTCCTAATGGAGTTATTGTGTAATTATATGTGAAAAACTTGTTTATAGTGTTAAATATTCAATTTAAATAAGCCAAGAGTGAAAACTAAGTTACAGATCAAAAGGGGCAAAACTAGTATTCTTACCTTAAGTTTCTAGTTCACCGTCTTAGATGTGTTGTTT
>NW_025855126.1:1582541-1637630 GCF_002878395.1 Capsicum annuum
CACAAGGCTTAGAATGGTAGGACAAAAGCACATGACAAGATTTGACGTAAAATGGACACCATGGATGTCCATAATGCGTCGCGGATGCAATATACTACTATGGGGTGCGTAAAATACATAGGGAGATTCCTAAGGTACCCAAAATAGTGTGTATCTAATATTATGTAATGTCTTGCATCCTAATCCAAGCAATAAGACGGGTGACGCAGACCTAGTCTCAAAATTGGACATATTGTCCTCCTATAAATAAGATACTAGTGCACAAAGCAAAACACCTTCGACGGCTTGGAAACATTGAGGGAGGACCCAAAACACTTCAATTAGGGTTTTTATATCTTTAATTTAGTTCTTATTGGATTTTATCATGTTTTCCAATATTTTGATTACGGTTACATCCATGAGCGGCTAAAAGCCCCTTTTTTCTGGGGTTACGGCCAAGAACATGATTACTATTGATTTGAATTATTTTTTTGATTAATTATCATATTTGGTTGTTTATTTATCCTTTTTATAACTATTTTAAGGATTAGTGACCCTTAGAATACATCCATAGTCAACTTGTGATCCTAGAAAAAGGAACAAGAAGATAGTATATAGGGATGAATATAATAAGATTATAAACTTCTATAGAAAGAATATTATAATTTGCACTTAGGATAGGAATATATCTAGGTGACCTATTTGGTTCATTATGGGATGAAGTATAAGTGCATATAGCTTATTTCTCACATCCCCGCTCAATGATGTAGTTGTGGGTCTAAGTTAGATGATTAAAGGCTCGAAAGACCATAATCTTAATATTAACATCGTGAATCATCAACCAAGATAAGTAATATAACCAATGAAGTTCAATAGCATATTAGGTTTGTTCGTCGTTCCTTAACCCTAGGTTTCTCTTGATTGATAGTCCAAGCACTTAAATTTATTGTATTTTTTAAGTTTACAGAAAGTTATAAATTCCAAACTCTTTTGATTTCCTTTGCACTACTTAAATCTCAATCGCAAACTAGAATTGAATAGTTGCCTAACACTAGTACTTGTGGGATTGATACTTGGCTTATATAAGGCCACTTTACTACATGGTTAGACCATTTACACTTGCATGTGCACTTGGGTACAATAAGTTTTTGGAGCCATTGTCAGGGACTTGTAATTTGGAAACTACTTTAGTTTTAGTTTTAATTTTTAGATTTCTTTGGTTCTTTCACTTGGTCTTGGTTTTGAATTTGTGGAAAACAAGTTTACAGGCTAGTAAGCTAGCAAGGGACAGAGAATTAGTTAAACCAGACCCCGAGCCTGAGCAACACTTACACCAACAGAGGAGAAAGTCAGTTTTTCACTACCATATCCCGTAATTTTAAGAGGAACAAGACATTCCTATTCCCATGGCTGAGGAACAACCTGCCCAAAGGAAGTTTGTGAAGTGGCAATCCCACTTGCAACAAATCTGACCTCCCCCTTTTAAAAACCGACTATTGGAGGCAGATTTAAACTAAAATAGAAGATGGCGTGGCTTTTGATCAGCAGTAGACAGTTTACCGAGCTTTCATATGAAGATCCATACGTTCAATTATAGAAGTTTCTAGAGATCAGTGACACATTTATCCCTACGAGTGTTTCAAGTAACTATGAAAAGCTGATACTTTTTCCCTTCTCACTGTTAGGAGAGGCAAAAAAGTGGTTGAACACTAAGCTGACAAGTTCAATCACTACCTGGTATGACTTAGCTTGGAAGTTCTTCATCTGCTTCTTTCCATCTGGTAAGACTGTGAGACTTCACAGTAAGATTATGAGTTTCAAATAGACGCCAGATGAGAACCTATATCATTCTTGGGAGAGGTTCAAAGCTCTTCTTTGGGACTGTTCATATCATCAAAAGTCCAATGAGTTTCTAGCTCACACTTTTGTTGAGGAACTTGACCATAACACAAAATTTTTTCTAGATTCAGCTATAGGTGGTCAAGCATTAGAATAGATATATGATGAGCTATACACCTTGTTGAACCAAATTTCTCAAGGAAATCCAGATTAACATGGTAATACTTTGTGAGGTTTAGTAAAAAGAATGCAAGTGTAATTAAAGTTAATAGTGTTACATCCTTGGTCGCTTAACTCTCATCCTTACAAAATCAGATAATGACCAAATTAAGAAAATTGGGTGTGAATCAAATCTCACCTCAAGTGAATGCAGTGCAGTAGAACACGGGTTGGTGTGAGGTTTGTGGTATTAGTGGTCACTCTACTGCTATGTGTGGGGCAAATCCTGAGTTAGTCATGTTTGTGGACAATGCTCAAAGGCCAAATTATTGTAATGCCTGCAATCAAAAGTGGAAGACTCAAACACCGAATCAATCCTAGAACAACAACCAACAACAGCAGTTTCAGCAGGAGCAGTAGAACGCATAGGCCAGTAACATAGAGGACATGTTAAAGAAGATCATGGCCAGCCAAGAACAGATGATTGCAGAACTCAAAAATAGCAAGTACTGGAGAAGATCTTGGAATATCACTTAGGGCAAATACAACAGACCCAAAATGACAGGCCTCAAGGTGATTTGTCAAATGATACTGAACCTCCTAAACAAGTAATGGAAATCACTTTGAGGAATGGTAAAGAGCTAAATAAAATGCCTCCAAAGACAACTAAAGAGGTAGATATAGAGTTGGCTCCTCAATAGGTAGATGACAAAGTTGCTGATAATTCGAGGAAGTCTGAGTACTAAAAAATAAAAGGTGTTGAACAGGATAAGGAGACACCACCACCACTATCTCCACAAAGACTTTGAAAAGCAAAGAAGGACGCATGCTGTATGAAGTTCTTTGATATATTCTGAGAACTTTACATTAACCTTCCTCTTTTAAATATTTTGCAGGAAATGTCCAAGTACGCTAAGTACTTGAAGGATGTGGTTACCAATGAAGTTAATAATGAAGTTAAGTTGCAGGATATTGAGATAGTAGTACTCACTGAGGGGTACGGCTCTGTAGTGATGCAGAAGATGCCTAAAAATCTCAAAGACCCTAGGAGTTTTACTCTCCTCATTTAGATTAGTAATGGAGAGGTGGTCCACATACTGAGTAATTTATGGGCAAGCATCAATTTGATGCCTTTATCTTTGTTCAATACCTTTGGCTTTAGGAAGATAAGATAGAGCTCTATGATACTCTAATTGGAAGATCGGACCCTATCCCATCCTAAAGGAATCATAGAAAATATTCTCATCAAGGATGCTAAGTTTATTATCCTGCTAATTTTATTGTTTTAGATTTTTAGATAGATGAAAGGGTGCTAATTATCTTGGGATGTCCATTCTTGGTGACGGGAAGAGCATTGATAGATGTGATAGAGGACATGCTCAAATTGAGGTTGGATAATGAAGAGGTGGTCTTTAAAGTTTACAAACCACTTAACACAATATCCCACTACAAAGATTTGTGTATGATTACAATAATAGAAGTGGATGAGTGTGGGGTGGTGGATCCTAATCCACCAAAGACATTTTCAAACTTTCACAATGATCTACCCAAGCCTCCAATACCTAAGATCAAAGAGATTATAATTGATGAGCCTGAAAAGGATAGTGTTGATAACGCTGATGATCTTTAGAGTTCACACTCAAGAGTTTAAAAATGAATAAAGAGATGGCGTCCAAGTAAGAGAAAGAGGATGAATGAAAATAGCTAAGTATAATGTTGGGTCATGCCGCGACACTAAATTAGGAACTGCTTGGGAGGCAACCCAAGTTAAGATAGGTTTTACAATTAGTATTTTTACTTTTTACTTCACGTAGTTTTTGTTTTTGTTGGGTCACAGGTTGATGTAAAGTCTGAGTACCGAAAACCTAGCCAAAGATCATAGTGAAGACTAAGTGTGGGGTCCCTGAACCCTCTTGATGTATAAAGATTCTACTAGATAAGCCTCAAAGAGTATGTCTATCTCTACTTTTGAGTATACTTTGGGGACAAAGTGGGTTTTTAACTGTGGGATGGGGAAATTCCCATTTTTTGATATAATTTTAAAATTTTTTGTGTTGGGAATAAGTGGGATATTCTTGTTAGTGCTATGTGTGATTGCTTGATACAAGTTGTTTTGGTTGTAAAAGAGTATGTTGACTGTGTGAATTACTACTAGTGAGACTCCTAGGCTTATGATTATGATTTTTGTACATTGTTGGCCTAATGTTTTGAATTCATGGTATTGTTTGGTTAAGAGTCTATTATGATCTTGCTTGATTTGAGCGTGTGCCATGTGTGTATGAGATTTTGTATATTATTTGTTATACTTAATGTCTAGAACTTTCCCGGTGTGTATGCAAAGCGAAATAAAGAGTGTCGGTTTAGGAGATGATATAGGCATTTCTTTGACAGTCATGTTTCATACCCTCTTTTACCTTCCCTTGTGGATAATACTAGTTAACCCCATTGAGCCTTTATCTTATTTCTTTTGCAGTCTCATATGTAGCATATATCCCCTTCTTTGATTGGCCATAATTTTATCCAAAACTCTTAAGAACTTAGTGTAAAAATTAATTGAGTTAAGGAGTTTGAAATATAACTACGATAAAGGTATAATTGAAGCCCTAAAGTAATAGTTAATTGGTGTATACAATTGATGTGTTGTGGTTGGGAGTGAAAGAAATTTGTGCCAAGAAACTGAATCATGTACTAATAGACAATACTCCCTTTCATATTGTATGTGAGTAAGCTTAATGAGATGGTGAAAAATAAAATATATAGGTAGATAAAAGTGGTGAAAATGGTTGTTAGAAGTGAATTGAATGAAAAGTGTGATGTACTAAAGCGCCTAGTGAAGATAGTCACTATTCTTGACAAAAATAGTTCCTATGTGTCCCAACATTACAACCCTTAAAAACCTACTTGATCCTGAGCTTTAACATTCATATATTAGTGGAGTACTACACTAAGGGCAAGCCTATTGTTTATCTTGTGTAACTTGTGAATTCTTTGTGAGAGTGAGCATAATTTGATTCTTATACCCAGCTTATAATAAATTGCACTTATGTTAGTGATTAAGGGTAACTTTATTATTGTGAGGGCACATGTTTGATGGTAATTGGGTGATTCGTATGATGTATTTGATTGAGAATTATGTATGAGTTTTCTAACTTGGTGAGTCAATTCTTGAGGCTAGGATGTTTTGGAGTATTGTTCTTGAACTTCCAATTGTGTATAACATGATTAGTATAAGGACTTCCATTTTGAGTAGTCATTATAGTACTAGCTTGAGTTTCTTGCTTGTATTAAAAGTGTGGAGTCTTATCTAATTATGATTCTTAGAGTAAGGATTTGTTTGAGGAAGAACAAGGCTTTAAGTGTGGGGTGATGATCTGTGGTGGATATATGCACGTCAATGTTGTTATCTGATGCTATTTAGCCTTGTTTTTATAAAAATTCATGTTCATAATGTGTTAATAATGATATAAATTAGAATCTAAGTGTTAAAGTACTTTATTACAAAGTTTAAGGTGTATTTCAAACAAGTTTGGATTCAGATTGATAATTTAGAGTTCAAATGAGAAAACTAGTGTTACTATCTTGAGCTAGGTGTTGTTCTAGTTGATCTTGAGGAATTATAGTGTGTATAATGAGTTCCTAATGATGTAATTATATAATTATGTATGTAACAACTAGTTTATAGTGTTAAATATTCAATTAAAACAAGACAAGATTCAAAACTAAGTTAAAGATCAAAAGGGGCAAAACTAGTATTCTTAGCTTAAGTTTCTAGTTCACCGTCTTGGATGTTGTGTTGTTTCGAACTATAATTCATTTTGTTTGGTGTTATAGGATGCTTTTTTATTTGATAATTATGATATATGGATGATACACAAGCTGTAAATTAAGATTAAATAATACTACAAGGCTTAGAATGGATGGACAAAAGCACGGGACAAGATCTAACGTAAAACATACACCTTGGACGTCCATGGCGCATCGCGGATCCAATCCACTTCTATGGGGGGTGTACCATACATAGGGATATTCCTAAGGTGTCCAAAACAGTTTGTATCCACTATTAGGGTATGTCACGTAACCTAGTCCATGAGATAAGAGGGGGGACGTTGACCTAGTCTCAAATTTGGCCAAATTGTCCTATATATTGGACACTTGTGCACAATGCAAAACACCTTGGACGACTTGGAAACATTGAAGGAGGATGGAAAACACTTCAATTGGGGTTTTTATATCTTTAATTCATTTTTTTAATGGATTTTAACATATTTTCCAGTGTTGTGATTATGGTTATGTCCATGAGCGGCTAAAAGCCCCCTTTCCGGGATTAAGGCTAAGAACATGATTACTATTGCATTGAATTGATTTTTTTTAATTAATTATCATATTTGGTTTATTATTTATCCTTTTTATAACTATTTTAAGCATTCACGATCATTAGAATACATCCATAGTCAATTTGTGAACTCAGAAGAAGGAACAAGAAGATAATACGTGGGGATGAATAGAATAGGATTATAAGCTTCTATAGAACGAATGTTATAATTTTCACTTAGGATAGGAATATACATAGGTGACATATTTGGTTGACTATGGGATGAAGTATAAATGCATTTAGCTTTGTTCTCACATCTTCTTTCAATGATGTAGTTGTGGGTCTAAGTTTGATAGATGATTAGAGGCTTGAAAGACCATAATTATAATATTAACCTCATAAATCATCAACCAAGATAAGAAATCTAACCAATAAAGTTCAATAGCATAGTAAGTTTGTTCATGGTTCCTTAACCATGGGTTTCTCTCCATTGATAGTCCAAGCACTTAAATTTATTACATTGTTTAGTTTATAGAAAGTTATAAATTCCAAACTCTTTTGATTTCCTTTGCACCACTTAAATCTCAATCGTAAACTAAAATTGAATAGTTGCCTAACACTAGTCCCTGTGGAATCGATACTTGGCTTCTATAAGGCCACTTTACTACTTTGTGAGACCATGTAAACTTTTGTGTGCGCTTGGTGGAAACACATGTCAATGTAGGGACATTCAAGAGACATTCACACTCAAAAGAGAAGTTCCAATCAATGTGTAATCAAATGTCATAGGCTTGGCCTTATTTTCTTTACCTTAGCATTCAGGCAGTCAAGTTAGGAACACTATAGAACTTTTCTCATCTTGTAATGTAGACTTGGGGGCTGGTATGTTACATAAGGACATATCAGTGACTAAGTCTCCTTGGCATAACACTAACCTTTGGGTCTCACTAACTAGCCTATTTCCTTTTTATTCCACCTTTATTTCTCTTTTTCTTATTCTTTATTGGACATTCAGGTTGGGTATGGTCTTTTATTCTTTCTTTTTCACCTTTTCATAATTTTTCTCTTTTTTCTTTTTCTTTTGCTACCATACCCAGCCCTACTAATTTATTTCTCTTACTATACCCTTCCTCATACATATTTTATATCACACACCCCAATGATATCCATCAGCTTAGGTGATTTGCCTGAGTTGATGTGCACAATGTCCAAGAAGGATCAAGGCCAAAACAGGTTCATTGTAACAAAAAATAGGAAGGTGAAATGTGAAAATAAGAAAAATAGGCTATAAGTACAAAACTTAGGGATCAACAAATGCAATTCACACATGGAAGGTCATTTAGGCTAAAAGTGGACTAAAATCTAAATGGCCTATGATCCTTTCCTAACCGACTATCTTTTAACCTAAGCTAGACCAATCGAGCAAGTTTTGAATACAATACACAAAGGGAACTAAGTAGCATCTCACACACACATGGCAGAGAGTAAATATTACAAACTACTACTTGTCTGGTTCATGCAATTGTTAGCACGTGAATATCATGTCCCTATTCCTAATGCCATAACAAGAGCCACAATGTTCACGCATATATACATTCACAGTTCTTAAACACAAATTTTGGAGGGGTATCATTTTTTCTCAAAAATCAATAAAAACATGACTACTACCTAAATACTTAAAAATTCCTAATTACACAAAAACACAACACAATACGAAACAAAATAAAATACGACACAAATTAACCTAGACATGTCAATTCTACAACCATACTGCAATTGACAGGAAAAAAAGCATGGCAACAAAAACTCGCGGTGGCTATGGTATACCCCACCCTAACTAAAAACTACACTATGTCCTCAATATGCTAAAATAATATAGAACAAAGGGAATGAGGACAT
The DNA here is from genome assembly GCF_002878395.1 of Capsicum annuum. Classification (NCBI taxonomy): domain Eukaryota; kingdom Viridiplantae; phylum Streptophyta; class Magnoliopsida; order Solanales; family Solanaceae; genus Capsicum; species Capsicum annuum. The sequence continues at coordinate 1,590,730 of NW_025855126.1, forward strand.
ACCTGGGACACACTAAGCGTCTGTGTCATGATCTTCCCCAGATGGGGGTATATCCATTGGTGGAGCCTATGGTGGTGGTGGTGCATTATGAGAAGATGCACCCATGGCTATTTTAGCATGACTATGCCTATTAATAAATGTAGTTTCTGTTGAATCATGGGTGGCCCTTTTTGGGGATTGCTTATATGTCCTATCTAGATTCTGCAGGTCCCTCTTTCGGCCTCTCTTGGTCCTAACTACAGGGATAACCACATCATTCACTATGAATAAATAAAGTATATGACACCACATGAATATGATGGCTGAATGAGTGGGGATACAACTAGAGGGATGGATGATATATGGCTCTCAGTGAGAGAGCTTACCTCTTCTCAAAGTAGATCTACCTTCTCCTTACTTTTTCCTAGATTCGACATCTCGATCCTAGTGAAATGGGCCGATACTCAACCCTCAAAAATATCTATGCATGAGTTCAAATAACCTCGTAGCTGTGACATCATAGCCCGATGCACAGACTACAACCTAGTCTCAGTCGTCTCTAGTGTAGTCCAGACCCATGGCCGTATCTGCTCACATAATGTCACAACCTTGGTCTCAACAATCGGTAGACGAGTGGTCATCACCTCTATTCTCTCTTCAATACTTGGTATATCTATTATATTAACCTCTGCAATAATATTCTCATCAATAGTGTCTAACACAGATACTACTCGCATATTGTCTGCCTGTTGGACTATTATACACACATCAAAATCTACTTTCTCATCCTTTAGTTTGAAGGTGATCTCAGCCAAGTCCATATCAATCAACACCCTACTAGTGGATAGGAAGGGCCTACCTAATATAATAGGGGATTGAAAATTCTCCTCACAATCAAGATCTATGAATTCAGCGAAGAACATAAAGGATGCCACCCTTAATTATATGCTACACAAAACACCCATTGGTTTATTCACAGATGAGCCGACCATCAATAGCTTTATGGTTGTAGGTTTGAGTTCGCCCATCCACAACTGCTTGTATAGAACTAGTGGCATCACATTTACTCCTAAGCCCAAGTCACATAAAGCCTTCTTGACATTGAAAGGCCCAACAGAATACAAAGTGGTAAATGCTCCAGGATCCTCCTTATTTTCTACTAACAGTAAGAAGGGATCAAACTATAAGGGTGTATATGATCATTGGGTTCGACGACCCAATCCTTCTCACTATCATACACAAAATCATCATCACCCCATGTCGACTTCTCAGACTATGCCTCAGGTATCTCATCGCTCTCCGTGCTATCAATCTTCAACTCCTCAATAGTAAGTACAACGAGATCATTATCAGTAGTGTCACCAAAATTAGTGGTGATATCTAGAAAATGACTGATATTTGAAGGATTATGCACTGTGCTACTCAGAAGGGTACCCGGCTACCTTTGATTTAGTATTGATGACATCTGCTTGAACTAATGTTCCAATTGCTTGATAGTAGTGGCATGAGATTCAACCTTCTGGGTCAAACCTGAAATGTCAACCTTCATCTCCTTAAGGTTGTTCTCCTAATTTTCATGACCCTTTACAAGCTCAGTCAACATCTTTTCCATTCTTGATTTTGTGACTCGTCTGACAGGCAGAATGTTCATGTCTTACTTCTCCTTATAATTATCTTTTCATCTCCAGTCACTATCTATGTCCCTATTGTGGTCTCTATATCTGTCGTTATAGTAGTTCTGACCTTGGTTTCATTTCCCTTGAGCTCGAAAACCCTCCAACTGATGATCCAAATACCTAGCCTTCACTTTTAATTCAAACTCAAAAGCTATGGAAGTTGCACCCTATGCTCTTACTGCATGAACTTTCTCAAAATTCTCAGTCATAACCTGTTTTACCAGCAACCCAAGATTAGTCCTCAGTAGCATAATTTCTTATGCAATAGAATCATCAGCTACTCTCTAGTAACCAACAACTCCAATAGCGTAAGTGTCAGAACCCTTCTCTGTCTCCCAAGTTTGCCACCCTCAAATAGTGAGAGAGATATGGCCTAGAATAACGAAAGCTATTTCTCAGCATAATTTAATAAGAGCTTCTCCGGAGATAGTGTCTACCATGGCTCCAAAACTGATGGTCAGGGCTCTATAGAAAAAAATCCAATAAGTTCATCCCTAAAATTTGATGGTTGGTGACCATACTTAACTTCTTCTTGAACCTGAACCATGCCTCATACAGAGATTCTTATTGCAGCTACCTAAAATTATAAGTCTTGTCCTTTAACTACAATACTCTAGATGGAGGGAAAAACCTGTTCAAAAATTATCTATGCAAATTATTTCATGTAGTGATAGGCCATCTTGGAAGTTCCCCCAATCATAAATATGTTTCTCTAGTAAACGAGAAGGGAAACAATCTTAATCTAAGTGCCTCCTGATCTACCCTAGGCATGGTATATAAAGTGTAGATCCCCATAAAATTTGCTAAATGCATGTTGGCTTCATCTATAGGCGACCCTGCAAATACATCCTTTAAGTGTAAGAGCTGGATCATAGCACTAGAGATATTGAACTTGACATCAGGGGGCAAGATAAGAGTAATAATGGCTCCAGTATCTGCCGTATCAATATATCCTAGATATTCCTCATCATTATCATATGGATTCAAATATTGGTATGCTAGGATCACTTCAGTAGGACCTCCTCTAGCTTTATTCTGATTTTCATCGAGTGTTGCTCGGGGGTCTGCTTCTTATCTCTGCTCAGCTAGATCTTCCTCTCTAGCTATCCGCTGAGCTTCTTCCATTGCCCTCCTCTCATTATTACCTTGAGCTAAAATTTTACCAATCTTTCGATCAACAAAATCCTACACTCCTTTGGGAGGAGGGGGCACATCATCATGAACCCCTTCGAGAATTTTATCTATTTTCCATTCCATCATCCTACTAGGTGTTTGTAGGATCCTCTCTAGATTTAGATTAACTGGGAGTAGGGATTACCTCTATTCCATGTGCTAGACATACACGAAGTCTACCCAACTAACAACAAAAACAAAAATCCAAAAACTACAACAACTTCAATTCACAAATCAACACCGTATTCCCCTGCAACGACGCAAAAATTTGGTGATGCCCAAGCTTTACCTTCACTTTGAAGATGATGCGGTCACTGGTAAATATAGTAACCTAACAAAGGTTGGGGTCGAGTTCCAAAGGAATACGTGGAATCATGGCTCTCAACTGTTGTAGTCAATGGGCATAACTGGAAAAAGTAAATGAGGGGTTTTGAATAGAAATATCAAACAAGTGGCGAATATCAACTTCGGTTGTAATCATTCGTAGGTGAACACTGGGATTGTGTTCCCCCAGCTTCTCAACTCCATAGGCTTATCATGCTTTTGAACCAACCAGATACCTTGCATGCATAATTGATAAGTTATCTACCTTTTACAGTCTTTTGGACGAGCAGAAGGATTTCACCCTTTACCTTTTGAGTCTCAGGATGTCACCTTACTAACCCTTATTTTGCTCCCAGTTAACTGTTACTTTTTGAGTCTTTAGTTATTAGATAAGATCTAACCATCTTACTTAGATAAAACCTAGTAGCGTAGATCGACAGTTAAACTCCAAATTATTGTTGTCGTTATCTTTTCTTAGTCACTACTCCTCTTTTGGAGTAAGTAGCAATAATATAGGTGGGATCCTAACATTTACAACTGCTATAGCAACTATTAAAGTGAAGGTAATACAATGCATGCATGGTTATGGGTTCAAAAAAACAATAGCACTTGCCCTACTTCACCAACATGCCAGGGTTTTCACAAACCTAGCTAAGGGTTTTTAGCCATTCATGGTTGTGAATTAATCAACAACATTCATAATTGAAAGGATAAGATGAAATCACCAGTAAAAACCCAAGACCGTAACTGAATTAATCAACCAAAATCAATACAAGAGAATTCCAAGACTAAAATCGAATCTAGTAATAAAACTATGTTTGTAAGTATCAAGAGTGTGTTACTTCTACTAAAAACACATAATGGGCATTTATAGTACATAAGGAAACCCTAAAACCAGATCCCGAATAAAAAAGGACAAAAAAGGTTGGTAGCTACATGTGGTCTCCACATGCGGCCTGGATTGGGTGTATGTGGTACATGAAGTATGGTATTGGGCGAATGTGGTACATACATCCTGAGGCTGGGTGTATGTGGTGACCGCAGGTGCCCGGACCAAAATTTCCTAAAGGTTAGTGCTCAGGATTTTTGAATTCAGACATATACTTTGCCTACATGCGGTCCACATATGGTACATGCAGTCCGCATGTTGACTTAGGAAGTGCCAAAAGTTATTTTTCATCTCTTGTTCAATTAACACACATGGTTTGGTCATGAGCAATTCGGAAAGTGTCAGAACACCCATTATTGATCACATAAGTAGCCAAATACACCTTTTTCTTCTTTTTCAAAAACTTAGCATCCAAAATACTTGCCTTGAGACCCAAAATCATGAGTTCTATATTGATAACCATGGCCACTACCACTATTTATTCCCTGACTAGTTAGATTACCAAGGATTTGGGAAGATGTGGTCCATTTTAGGGATATGTTAAGATCATATTTTATGCCGACCAGGTCCCTTTCTAATTCTTCATTCTTATGAAGTGTAGTCATGAGATGCCTTTGAGAATCCTTTAATTTTTCTTCATGATCAATTTAAAGCTTTGAGGCTTCTTTCTTCCCTTTACCATCAGACTCATCCATTTTCTTCAGTTGGTGCATTGAACTCTGATTTTCATATTTCAATTTTGAGGGCTATTCTTATATTTTAGACAACTAGAGAGTAAAGGAAATTAATTTAAGCTCTAGATTTTATACTTTGTCTTCAAAAATATTTTTCTCAACAATCGGCTCACACACAAAATCAATCAACATATTTGCAAGATTCTTTATCTTCTTAGAAGAATAATTATCTAAGTTATTCTTAATATCAGAAAGAGTAACATTATTTTCTTCTTCATCATCTGACTTTTCCATGAGAGCAAACAAGGAATCATAGGTGGTTTCACTGTCTTCCACTGCTAACATATAGACATCTTCAGGCTTTTCATATTCTTCAGATTCGCTGAAAGTATCTCCCCAGATTGCTAATGTATGTTTCACTACATCATCAACTACAACCTTCCTTCTTGACTTCTCTGAAACCTGATCCTTCTTCTTTCCTTTTTCACCACTGGACTTTAGATATTCTTGATAGTCCATTTTATTTAATGGGCAATATCTGATGAAATACCAAGATTTTCCACACTTGTGGCAAACTTTAACAACACCTCCCTTTCTGCTGCTGCTTCTTTTCCTTTAAAATTGGGCACTTTTCTTCATAGCCCTCACAGTCTTCTTGGCCAAATAAGCCACATCATTTTTCTCCTCGCTTGAATAAGACTTTGAGGCTTTTAATTCTAGAGACTTTTTCTTTTTAGCTTCTTTCTTTTCTTGACCTTGTTGTTTTTTGAGCTCAAGAGTCTTTAAATTTCCAATTAGTTCATCCATAGTTTAAGTCTCCAAGTTTCTTGCCTCAGTAATAGCATCAACTTTGCTTTCCCAGGATTTTGAAAAAACTCCTAGGATTTTCCTTACTTGTTTGTGCAGAGGAATAACCTCACCTAAACAGTGTATCTCATTGGTGATTGAGGTAAACCTTGCATGCATTTCTTGAATGGTTTCTCTTTTTTTTCTTGGAGAAAGCTTCATATTGAGGATCATCATGTCCACTTTGGACTCCTTTACATCTGTAGTACCTTCATGAGTTGTTCTCAGTCAATTTTAGATTTCTTTCTCTTTTTTCACAAGTAGAAAATCGGTTATACTCGTCAAGTCTAATTCCACACACAACAATTTTTTAGCCTTTAAATTCTTTTTAATTTTCTTGTGATCTTATTCATCATATTCTCTCCTGATTTTGACAACTATTTTGGTTATGTCTCCTTCTTTGACCTCCCTAACTAGCACACAAGAACCATCTAGTATCACATTCATTAGTTCACTGTCCTCAGCCATAATAAAGTCATACATCCTGATTTTTCACCACTCCTAGTATTGTCCATTAAAGAGAGGTTGTGTAGTAGTAGATTGTCCTTCCTCTAGATTAGGTGAAGCAACCATGAAAAAAAAAATCACTCTAGGTATTAACCTTTTAGAGTGTCTTTGCTCTAATACCAATTGTCAAAATGTGGGGGATGCACCACCATTAAGGGACCGCGTCTCTGAGGTGAGGAGAATGATAATAAAATAGTGAACATGCAAGACTTTGCAAAAATAAAAGAATACAAGGATTTATGTGAAAACCTCCTTACTCAAGGGAGGAAAACCACGGCTAGCCCTCACAAACCCTCAATCTCCACTATAATTAAAACTCATTGATTACAGACTTTAATGAACTTAACTCTGAGTTCTTCAAGTTGCAATCGCTCTACTACAACTACCTCTTCACAACTCAACCACTTCAAAATCGATTAACTCTAATCGACAGACCTTAGATAACTTTACCTAAGAACTCTACAGCAAAAAGAAAGATTTACTCTTATAAGTTGAGTAAATCAATTACAAGGAAAGACTCAGGAACCCTTAACCAATGTAGTAACAATTTAGAACATGAGCTTTGAGAGTTTTTGTCATAACCAAGAATTTCACTGATTTGAAAATACTATTGAGGGAGAAGCATCTCTTTCAATTTATAGTATTATAGAAATCAGGATTGAATTTTGATTGGACCAGGTGTATAATCAGGTACGCTACACACCTGCATAGTTTGCACTAGCTAGCGAACAAAACTGTGCAGAGATGTGACAGCTATACCAAGGCAAAATATATAAGGGACCTTGTCCTCCAATATCGACTGGTCATTATCAAAACGTGAGACAACAACAACACTTTATGAAATTTCTTTTTTTCTATATGATTTTGCAAGTCCAATCCTGCATCACCGACCCTTGGGATTAAAAAATAGTCTTAAGGGAGTGCTTTGATTTTATTTATACTAAATAATAGGTCATGTTGATTTTGAAAAGCCATATTATGCATAAGTCAACGACTCTACTACAAAAAATAAATTAAGAGATTGGATGCATGTACGAAGATTGTCGTCTTTTACTAGCTAGGGACACATCATGTTTAATTTGTTTTGTTTTTGGTTTTTAACTTAATTTCTACTGTTACATTTTATACTATATGATCTCTTTTTCAATTTTTTTTTTAAAATATTACTTCCTTCGCCTTAATTTTTTAGTTTTCTTTAGTTGGTTTTAGAAAAAAATGTCTTTTTTTGATATTTTTTACTCTCACCTCTTCACATGATATGTTTGACTATCACAAGATTAAAGAACACTTTGATACATTTTACATATCTTATAGGTCATGCTTTAAACGTGTTACTTCTTAGACAACACATAAACAATGTGGCCTCAAAATAATGATTATACTAGTTTAGATCACATTTTTTGATGGTTCAGATCACACTTTTCAAAAGTGGTTAAAAATTGAATTAGTATCTTCGTTTTATTTTGCTTGACACTTTTTTAAAAAATAATTGTCTCAATTTACTTGATCATCGCTCAATCAAACTAATCAATATTCATGTTCCCTACAAGTGAATCAACCCAAAGAGAAGATAGAAATTCGACGGAAAAAATAGATAAAATACTTATAAGATCACAATTTGTCTTTATTATAAATTGTGGCATGTTCATTAGCAAATATTACACTTAATATTACTTAAGAAGCTATAGCAATGGTCACGTAAACTTTGTAAGTATGGCGTATAAGGTGAAAAAAAATGAACATTGCTTGAAGAGGTGTAGTTTAATTAAGTTTATGCAATTAGATGCTAGAAACCTAACTTTGTATCTTATAGGTCACTCTTTAGAAGCGTTACTTATTAAGAAATACATAAAATTTGTGGCTCAGAATAAAGATTATACCAATTTATTTCACCTCTAGAAAAACACTATCTAAAAATGAAAAACTTCCTATTCAAATCACTTTTTTTTTGTTGGTCTAGGTCACTCTTTTTAAAAGTGACTAAAAATTGACTACTTTTTCCTTTTATTTTTTACTTATCACATTTGGTTTTTCGAAAAAAAAATAGGTCACGAACGCTTATAAGATTACATTTGTCTTTAATATAAATTGTGACATATACAACAACAAAGATTGCACTTAATAAATATTGTTTTATAGGATATAGCAATGGTCATGTACATTTTGTAAGTATGGCTTATAAGATAGAAAAAACAGCAGTTGCAGAGAGTAGCTTAAGTTGATAACACAAAGCATTGTCCTATTAGGTTCTAGAAACGTGATATCAGGTTCGAAAGACATGACTGTTGTAGCTTATAGCTCACCCGTTAAAAACATTACATCTTAGACAACACATAAGAAGCAAGACAGAGTATGTGGAATGTAAGTTTAATGACGTGAGGCGGGAGAACGAGGTAGTAGTGAAGCTGGAAGCACAGGAGGTATGTAAGAGGGATAAGTTCAAGTATCTCGGGTCCGTGATCCAGAGTAATGGTGAGATTGACGAGGATGTCTCGCACCGTATTGGGGCGGGATGGATGAAGTGGAAACTCGCGTTGGGGGTGCTGTGTGATAAGAAGGTGCCGCCCAAGCTTAAAGGCAAATTCTATAGGGTGGTAGTCCGTCCGGCCTTGCTGTATGGAGCGGAGTGTTGGCCAGTTAAGAACTCCCACATCCAAAAAATGAAGGTGGCAGAAATGCGGATGTTGCGCTGGATGTGTGGACTGACTCGAGGGGATAGAGTTCGGAATGAGACTATCCGGGAGAAGGTTGGTGTGACTTCAGTGGAGTGTAAGATGCGGGAAGCACGATTGAGATGGTTCGGACACGTGAAGAGGAGGGGCATGGATGCTCCGGTCCGTAGGTGTGAGAGGCTAGCGTTGGATGGTTTTAGGCGGGGTAGGAGTAGGCCGAAGAAGTACTGGGGTGAGGTGATTAGGCGGGACATAGAACAGTTACAGCTCACCGAGGACATGACCCTAGATAGGAAGGTCTGGAAGACGCGAATTACGGCAGAAGAGTAGGGCCAGATTGGGTCGCTAGTGTAGGGAATTACTTGGTGGGGGGTTTTTTATTTTTTATTTTTTATTCCCGTTATGATTCCGTATTCAGTGTTCCATGCTTATTACGAATCTGTGTGCTTTCCTCTGCTTTCCTCTGTTTTATATTCCTTATGGGTGCCGTATTTATGTTATGTCATCTGCTTTTGTGCTTTACTATGTGTTTGTGTGATATCTTGTGCCTTGAGCCGGGGGTCTTTCGGAAACAGCCTTTCTACTTCATCAGAGGTAGAGGTATGGACTGCGTACATCTTACCCCCCCCAGACCCCACTAAGTGGGAATACACTGGGTTTGTTGTTGTTGTTGTTGTTGTAGTTTAGATTACCTCCAAAAAATCATTAATTGTCTAAAATGAAAAATATAACTTTTTATCTAAGATCACATTTTTAATGATCTAGGTCACACCTCGTCCAACTAATTAACTAACTAATGGAACAGTAACTATTTCAATGTAAAAGTAGCTAGAAGCATTACAAAGATAAAGATGAACTAAACTTAGAGTTTTAACACTCCCCCTCAAGCTGCAGGGTGCAAAATATTGAGCACACCAAGCTTGCTTAGGAGATGTAAGTGTTGATCTTGACTTAAGCTCTTGGTGAGAATGTCTGCAACGTATTGACTGGTCTGCACATACATAGGTTGAATCAACCCCTCCTTAATCTTATCTCTGATAAAGTAATGATCAACCTCAATATGTTTGGTCCTCTTATGGAATATGGGATTAGCAGCTAGTTGGATGGCTACTTTGCTATCACTAAAGATTGTGATAGGCTTAGTGATAGATACCTTCATTTCTACAAACAGACCTTCTAACCATGTTATTTCTGCCAAAGCTGAGGTCATGCTTCAATATTCTGCCTCAGGTGAGCTTCTGGAGACAGTGTGCTGCTTCTTACACTTCCAGGATATCAATGAGCTGCCAAATTGTACCACATAACCTATAATAGACCTCCTAGTATTTGTGCATGGAGCCTAATCTGAGTCACACAAACAAACCAACTCTGCAGTAGGTTGTGCCCTAAGCCATACACCTTGTCCTATAGTTTCTTTTAGATATCTTATCACTCTATTTGAAGCTTCCAAATAGGACTTCTTAGGATGTTGCATGAATTGACTTAAGGTTTGCACAACATAACTGATGTCAGGTCTAGTTATTGTTGCGTACATTAGCTTCCCAATAAGCCTTTGGTATGATGTCACATCCTTTAGAACAACATCTCCTCTAACACCAAATGTCGCATCTACTTCAACAAATGTTAGCTTGATATTAGTCTCTAATGGAGTGGAGGCTGGATTGGCACCAACAAGCCCTGTATCAGATATAAGCTCCAAGATGTATTTTCTCTGGTTCAATATCACTCTACTTGAAGACCTCAGCACTTTAATGCCTAGGAAATACTTTATCTCACCTAAATCCTTAAGTTTAAATTATTGATGTAGAGTTTCTTTTGCTGTAGTTATCATGTTTGCATTGTCACTAATAATTAGAAGATCATCCACATATACTAAAACCATAACCATTCCCTCTGTCTTCTTTAAGGTAAAGAGTGAGTAGTCATAGTTGTTTTGAGTGAATCCTGCAATAAGCAATGTTGCAATAAGTTTTATGTTCCACTATCTTGATGCTTGCTAAGCCCATATAATGACTTAAACAATCTACAAACTTTGTGTTGTTTTCCCTCCTTGAAACCATCTAGCATCTCCATGTACACTTCTTCATCCAAGTCACCCTGTAGAAAAGCATTGTAAACATCCATCTGCTACACACACCATCCTTTAGATACTAACAACGCAATAGCACTCCTCATTGTAACCATTTTGGCCACTAGAGAGAAGGTGTTATGATAATCCAACCTCTCTTGTTGCCTACACCCTTAGCTGCCAACCTTGCCTTAAACCTTTTTATTTCTTCATTGGCTTTATACGTGAGTTTGTACACCAATTTTGATCTAATAATGTTCTTATCTGGAGACATATAAACCACCTTCCAAGCATGATTGTCTTCAAGAGCCTTAACCTCCTACTTTATGGCCTCAATCCACCTGTTATCTTTGCTAGCTTAAGATTGTGGTTCAACTTCTACTGATAAACTGGACAAAAAGCTTTGGTATCTTGAACTACTGTTAGCATAAGATAGATAATTTGCCAGAGGATATATGGTTCCTCTTCTTTTCCCTAGTGAAGCATAGTCCATCAACCAATATGGTTGTTTAATAACTCTAGATGATCTTTTTGGAGCAACTTCTGCAGGTAATGAGAATGACTCATCTATATTTGACAAGTTGTGAGTGTTCTTATTTTGTATACTATCAGGATCATGTAGTCGCGTATCTTCATTTTATGGATCATGAGGCTGATCACTGAGATCTCTATAAGTATCTACATCTACATTAGTATAATTAGGTGAACTCGGTTTGAGAAAATCTGCAGGTGATTCTGAACCTGGTTCCTTTTTAAAAGGAAATGAATCTTCCTCGAACACCACATCCTTGGTGATAAACAACTTATTAATAAACCAATCTAGTAATATATAACTCTTTTGAGTAGTGGAATCACCCATCAACACTGCACTCTTAGCACTTTCAGATAGTTTATCACTTTTTGGTAGTACTGAAGCATAGCACTTGTATCCAATTACCCTCAAGTGTGTCAAGGATGGAACCTTGTAGAATAATATCTCATAAGGACTTTTTCCTTCAATAGATGAAGATGGTAGTCTGTTAATGAGATACACAACAGCCTTAACATTCAATCCCCAAAGCTTGATAGGTTTCTATGACTAAAACCTGATTGCTCTTGCAATATTTAGTATTTATCTATGTTTTCTCTCAACTAAACTATTCTGTTGTGGTGTGTAGGGGCAGCTACTCTGGTGTATTATTCCTACGGACTGAAACAACTCTCTACATTTAGAGTTAAGGAACTCTGTCCCATTATCTGATCTAAGGATCTTTATCTGAGCACCAAACTGATTCTGAATCATAGTAAAGAAGTTTTTGATGGCTACAATACACTCAGACTTCAATTATAATAGATGAAATCAAGTATATTTGCTATAATCATCAGCAACAGTAAAAAAATAATACTTCTTGTCAAAAGTGGGTGTCTTATAAGACCCCTAAAGATCCATATGTACAACATCAAAGCATTTTGTAACTCTAGAAATACTGATAGGAAAAACTAGTTTGTTTAGATAATAGACAAACATGAATATCCACATCACTACTGTGTCTTATTAGGTTGAGGGTTTTTAATGCTCGGGAAGAAGGGTGTCCCAGCCTCATATGCCATAAATTGCAGTCATGCATATCTTTTTCTGCAATTTGTCTTTGATGAGCCACATTGTTAAGTGTTCCATTTACTCCTAATACATTCTTAAGGATGTGTAACCCCCTTTTTTACTTACCAATACCCTTCACCTTGCCACTGTGAAAGTCTTGAAATACACAGAAGTCAGGGTGGAATGAAACAAAGCAAGAGAGTTGCTTATTCATCTTGGATACTGACAACAAGTTCAGTTTGAAATCAGGAACATACAATATATCTTATTCAACCTCTTCTTTTAGCACCTGTTCTTCTCCTATATATGATATATAAACCTTGGCTTTAGTAGGAAGATTTACCTTATCACATAATATGTTATCCATTTTATGACAGTGTGAAAATATATCTTTATGTGCTGCAACGTGGTGTGTGGCTCCAGAGTCTACTACTCATTTATGTGGAACAACATGAGTAGAAAAACAAGTAATAGTACCTGTCATGTTAGCCTGTTTAGCGTCATGTGTTTTTTTGTTTATCAATGCTATGATCTTCTTATATTCTTCTTCTGAAAAACCTTGTCCCTTTGCCAAAACAGCATTGTTGATGTCTTTACTTCCTTGGCTACTGGATGGATCCACTAAACATGCATTCTCTGCCTGATGTCCAGTGAAGTTATGAGATGAAAATTGGTTGTTGTTTTGACCAGTAGCTAAGTGTCCATATTGACCAATTCTACCTTGGATATTTTGGAATGGTTGATGTGATGCTCCCCTTGGACTGTTATAGTTTCCTTTCTTCTTATTCTTCCAATCATTAGGATAACCATGTAATTTGTAACAGTTTTCTCTTTTATATCCAGTGAAGTTGTTTAAGAAGGAGTTCGAACGCACGTGTGGGCTAAATAAATCATTGGACAGTCTTGGTCCTATTGAAAATAATCGTGAAGATCCAAATTGAAAAGTGAAAAATAGTAGTAATCATATCTTCTACCTTTGTAATTTTGATCTCCATAGCTAGTTGATGCAAAACTCCTACTTCTATATCTAGTTTTTGCATGATTTATATGTACTTGCATAGCTGTAGGCTCAGTTTTATCATTAATAGTTGTATTACAGGCAAGTTATTGGATCTTATCTTCAATAATTATTGCATATGCTTGATTAAGTGTAGGTGTTACTCTTTTCATCAACATCTATCTTTTTGCTTGATCATATATATCATTTAAACCACTTACAAACTATATTAGCCTCAACTGATATAGATGCTCTGCATATTCCTTAGGCTTAGGAAAATTACATGATGGAGCTGGAATAACTGTATCATGTTCACTCCACAGATTCTTTAATTTAGTAAAGTAAATTAAAATTGAGTCAGTACCTTGGTGAAGGTTGTTGATTTCCCTGTGTAATTGATATAATATCATGCAATTTACTTTATCAAACCTCTCCTTAAGTTCTTCCCATACCTCACAAGTATTTCCTACATACACAATACCACTGAGCAGCTCTGCACTTATTGAGCTCATTATCCATGATAAGACTACTGCATTACATGTCTCCCGTTGATCATGCAATTCTTCTCTATATGTGTTTTTGCTGTAAGTACCAATCACAAATGCATACTTTCTCTTTCTCAGTAGTGCAATCTTCATGGATCTACACCAAACTCCATAGTTCTTTACTATTCTCATCAGTTGCATGCAATTTTTGAACCTTTTTACCTATTCACATAAGACATCTTCACCATGAAGTGTCTCAAGACAGAGAATACAATTAGACCTTTTAGTCATAGCCTTAAGCAATTACACACTAGGAATATTGTTATAACTACAAAACCTTTCTCCCTCGTGCACTTAAGATCATTTGTTAGATTTGGGAACCCATTTGAGTTTGAGTTCCTAGTAGGAGGACAATGGTATGACCAAAACCTTCTTGGCCCATCTAGGTAGAGAATTCTTCTTCTTATTATATCAATACTTAAACCTATTTGGTTATGTATTCTCCTGCTGAACATATCTGAATTTATTCATTCCAACTCTTATTGAACTTCGACAACTTTTCTTAGTGTTCCCATCTTTCCACAATGAGTACACGTAGGATTGAAAGTCTTGTTTCTAGCATCATAAACAGTCTTTCCTTGCCACCTAATAGGTTGGAATTCTCCTTGATAGCCCAATTTTTTTCACTTATTAACACCCTAGCTAATTAGATTAGAAAGGATCTATGAAGAAGTAGTCCATTTAAGAGACTTGTTCAACTCTTCTCTTAAGCAGACCAGGTCCCTATCTAACTCTTCATTCTTATAAAGTTCAGACATAAGGTGTTTTTGAGAATCCCTCAGCCTTTTTTGAAGATAAATTTGAAGTCTTAAAGCTTCTTTCTTCCCCTTTTCATATACCTCATTTACCTTCTTCAGATTACTCATCAAACTCAGATTTTCAAATTTTATTTTTGTGAACAACTCTTCAGTTTCAGAAATGTAAAGTTAAAGTAATCAGCTCATGCTTTTGATTCTCTATTTTTTGTTTTATGGCATTCTTCTCAATAGTAGTTCATATACAGAGTCTATCAACACACTTGCAAGCCTTTTTATACTCCTAGCAGTGTAATTATCTTGATCCTCCTTAATATCAGAAAGAGTTATCTCTTTTTTTCTTCATTTTCTGAGTTGGCCATAAATGTAACCAAGGAATCATAGATAAATAGATTGTCTTCTACTTCTAGCATAGACACATCTCCAGTTTTCTCATTTTCACCTGAATCACTGGAAGAGTCTCCTAATGCTATCAGAGCTTATTTTACAGCATACTCAGCTGCTGCCTTCTTTCTTGAATTTTTAGGGACTTGGTCCTTATTCTTTTCCTTATTACGTACTCCTAGTAATCCAATTTATGTGTTGGATAGTCTTAATAAAATGCTCAGGACTCCCGCATTTATGACACTTTAAGATTGTTTTCTTTTGTTGTTGCTTCCTCTTCTTTAGAACTAACCGCTCTTCCTAATAGATTTGACAATTCTTTTTGCCAGATAGGCAGCATCAATGTCCTCTTCTATAGAATAAAGTTTGGAAGCCTTTAATACCAGGGATTTTTCCCTTTTTGCTTCATTTTTCTCCATCCGTTGGTGCTTTATGAGCTCATGGGTTTTTAAGTTTTCAATCAGTTCATCATAGTAAGAGTCTTTAGATTCTTTACTTTAGTTATGGAATCTTCTTTGATTTCCCAGGACTTAGGAAGAACCCAAGAATCTTCTTCACTTGCTTGTACACTGGAATCACTTCTCGCAAACAGTGGAGCTCATTAGTGATAGAAGTGAATCTTGTATGCATTTCTTGGATGGTTTCTCCTTCTTTCATGGTAAAGGTTTCATACTAAGCAGTCAGCATATCTACCTTAGAATTCTTCACAATAGTAGTTCCTTCATGAGCAGTCCTAAAATAATCTTAGATCTCTATGGCATTTTTACAAGCTGATATCCTATTATATTCATCAGGCCCTATACCATAAACTAATAATTTCTTGGCCTTGTAGTTTTTCTTAATCTTTGTTCTATCTTCATCATCATATTCTCTCCTACTTTTTACTATCATTCTTGTCATTTTTCCTTCTTTGACTTCCTTATCTAGAACATAAGGAACATCAAGGATTATATCCATCAGTTCACTATCCTCAACCATAATGAAGTCAAATATCCTGATCTTTTATCACCCAAAATATTGTCCATTGAATCTTGGTGGTCAAGTGGTAGATTGCCTTTCTTCTAGATTAGGTAGAGTAGTCATGCTAACCAAGATACTCTAAGTGTGAACCTTTTAGAGTGACCTTGCTTTGATACTAATTATTGAAACCCTGGGGGTTGCACCACACTATAAAGGACGAGGTCCCTCAAAGTTAATCATAGTAAAAACACATTAAAGCAACCAATAAGTAAGAGCCAGTATAGGAAAAGTAAAAACACAAGAATTTAAAATGTAAACCCTTTTCTCATGGTAGGAAAAACCACGGCTTGCCCTCATAAGCACCTCAAAATCTTACTATAATCAACCTCTTGATTAGAAACTCAAACATGAACCTAACTCTAGGTTCCTCTCGCTTGTAATAACTCCACTACAAGGTCATCTTAAAAACTCTACCAAGGCACTCTCTAGACTATTTAACCCTAATTAGTATCAAACATAGGCAACTCTACCTAAGCCCTCTCTAAGCAAAGATAAAAGTTCATTACTCTTATAAAATGAGTAATTCATTTACAAATCAGAACTCACTCAAGACACTCTCTAATTAAGCACACAAAAATATAATCATGATATAAACATGAGTTTCTGCCTCTTTCTCTTTTTAGCACTCTTTTGGGTTAGCATAGGCAGTGTGAGACCACTTTGAGTTAGCATAGGCGGTGTTGGTATTGGTATCAGCCTTGACATTAGTATTGGTATTGGGGTTGAACCACTTGAATGTATTTGATTATCATTGTTCTAGTTGTTCATGTTATATAAATTTGGAATTTATTCAACATAGGGTATAGGGCGGTTATGGTTATGTATTAGGGGGTCTCCAATCCTGGTTGGGCTTGAGGCACCCGACATGACTAGGCCATTGTTTGGGTCATCTCCGAAGGGTATTATAGCCCTAGGTTTATGGTCACTTAGGAGTCCATAAAGCCATGTCGAGTAGAGTCTCTTTTAAGGTTGTGTAGTGCGCTATACTTATATGGGAGAAGATACAAGGCATATAGGAATGTTTCTCTTTTTGGTGTTCTATATTCAAGCTATGAAGTATAAGTCCTGAATTCTTCTCTAATTCCCATTTGTTTGCTTTTCAAATCATACCTCAATGATTTGAAGTTTATGAAAACTCCTTTATACCAACTAGGGACAATGTGGATTGGGAACACCCTACTCATAGGTTCCATACTTGGTCTAAAGGTCCAGTTTTGAATTGTTCTGGAGTTCCACTAGTTCCGTCTAGTCCTTCTTAGGTTTCTCAGGCTAAAGTAATGGTTGTTGAGTTTCATCAGTCCATTCATATATTGGCATAATTGGTAGCTACTTAGTCTAAGCGCGGCGTTCCTTTTATATTATCTTCTGAGGCCATAAGGGTTGGCCAGTTCATGAGGTTGAACCTTCTGACCTTTATGAGTGTTAAGGTAGAGGAGGATCCTCAATGTTTTCTAGATGAAATGGAAATTTTTTTTGTGTTATGCAAACCAAGAATATGGAAGGCGTGGAGTTTACAGCCTATAAGCTAAAAGATATGGTGTACCAATAGTACGAGAAATGGGAATAGTCAAGGGGTAATGGTCCTGAGTTATCATTGTGGGAGGATTTCTCTAATTCTTTTTGAACCCTTTCTTTCCTCAGTAGTTGAGGGAAGCAAAATTCAAATATTTTGTTAATCTAAAGCCACGTAAGAAGTCAGGCAAAGAGTATGCCTTAAAGTTTCACCAATTATCATGGTATGCTCTGGAGTTTTTTTCTAGTATGAGGTCTTAGATGAGAAAGTTTATTTTAGGATTTTCTCATGAGTTAATCCTTGAAAGTAAGTCTGCCTTGTTAATCAAGGACATAGATATCTCTAGGTTGGTTGTGTACATACAACAGGTAGAGAAAGAGAAGAAGAAGCAGGCAAAGTTAGGAGAGAGGAAAGAAAAGAAGTTTAGATTCTTTGAGCAAGGTGGCGACCAACAACAAAGTGGCAGCGATGATGGTAAGTGGACTAAGAAAAAATTTGGCAATTTGGGGTCTTATTCAATGGCTAGTGCTCCCTACCCAAAGTGGTTGGGTAATAGGCATTTTCATGGTGGTGATAACTTCAGGGTATATGGTGCCCAATCTCAGGATAGTAGGGCTCAATCAGCTCTATCATATCCTCCATATAGATTCTTTGATCATTTGAATCAGGGTTTTTGTGATGAGGGAAGGGATAGGTGATTCAGCTATGGTCAACCAAGCCATATACTTAGAAATAATCTTGTTGGTAAGGTTGCCTCTGGGGCAAACAAGGATCTAGTTGCTCCATTATCAGCTCCGGCACCAAAGGGTTCCCCATATAGTCCCGTCTCTAGTCAAAACCATCTTTATGCTCTCACTACCCAACTGGAGTTTGAGCCATCGCCTGATGTCATGACTATATGCTGAAACTCTTTTCTTGTGATGTGTACCATTTACTCAACTCAGGGTCAACTCTCTCTTATTTGACCTTATTTGTGGTTGTGCATTTTGATTTTGGTCCTGAGTGTGTTTCAAATCCTTTTTCTATTTCTAACCCGATAAGTGACTTCATGATTACTAGAAGAGTCTATATGGTGTGTGTGTTAATAATTGGTAGCAAAGTAACTTTAATAGATTTATTCGAATTAGATATGGTGGATTTTTATATCGTATTGGGGATAGATTGGTTGAACTCATGCTATGCATCTCTAGAGTGTTGGACTCATAAATTTAGCTTTAAGATCCCTAATGAGTCAGTTATTGAGTGGAAGGGTGGTTCCCTAGATCCTAAGGGAAAGTTCATATCGTATATTAGAGCTCGGAGAGTATTCTCAAAGTGGTATCTCTATCATCTAGTCCAGGTTATAGATTCTAACTCGGAGAGTCCTTGTTTGCAATCTGTCCTGGTGGTGAATGAATTTCCTGAGGTATTCCCTGATTACCTTCCTGGTGTTCAGATTGAGTTTAGGATAGATCTGGTTTTGAACACTTGTCCAATTTTTATTCCTCCATATAAAATGGTTCTAGCTGAGTTGAAGAAGCTTAAGGAGAAATTTATGGATATTTTAGATAAGGGTTTCATCCATCCTAATATGTCCTCATAGGGTGCTCTGGTGTTATTCATGCGTAAGAAAGATGGTTCCCTTCAGTTGTGTTTTGATTGTCGGTAGTTTAATAAGGTGATGGTAAAGAATAAGTATCCTCTTCCTAGAATAGATGATTTGTTTGATTAGTTGTAGGGTGATAAGTTTTTCTCCAAAATTGATCTTCGATTTGGGTATCATTAGTTAAATATTAGGGAGGTGGATATCCCTAAGACAACTTTCCATACCCAGTACGGTCACTTTGAGTTTCTGGTCATGTCTTTTAGGTTGACCAATGCCCCAATGATATTTATGGATTTGATGAATAGGGCCTTTTAATAGTTTTTGGACTAGTTCGTCATTGTTTTCATAGATGATATTTTGGTATACTCTAAGAGTGAGGTGGATCATGCCAATAATCTATGTGTTGTATTGCGGACCTTGAAGGAGCAGCCATTGTATACCAAGTTTACAAAATATGAATTTTGGTTAAACCCTATCACTTTTCAGGGTCATATCATTTCTAGTTAAGGGATCATAGTGGACCCGCTAAAGGTTATTGTGGTTAAGAAGAGGTCCTGATCCATGACTCCAACCGATATTTGAAGCTTCTTGGCTTTTGTAGGTTATTATAAGAGGTTTACAGAGAGCTTTTATTCTATAGATTTCTCATTGATTAAGTTGACTTAGAAGAAGGTAAAGTTCTTGTGGTCGAAGCTTATAAGGGTAGTTTCGAGAAACTGAAGAATAAGCTAACTTTAAACCCAGTTCTAACTTTGTCTGAAGGCACATAGGGGTTTGTAGTCTACTGTAATACATCTCTTGTGGGACTTGGTTGTGTTCTGATGTATCATGGGAAGGTGGTAGCTTGTTCTTCCAGGCAATTGAAGGTGCATGAGAGGAATTATCCAATTCATGATTTGGAATTGCTAGTTGTGATGTTTGTATTGAAAATCTGGCGTCACTATTTGTATAGAGTGCATGTGGACATCTTTTGTGATCATAAAAGCTTGCAGTATGTGTTTACTTAGAAAGAGCTTAACCTCAGGCAAAGGAGATGGCTTGAACTTCTCAAAGATTATGACATGAGTCTTTACTACCATCCAGGTAAAGCTAATGTGGCTTCTGATGCTCTTAGCAGGTTATCCATTGGGATTCTAGTTCATGTGGATAAGGAGAAGCGGGAGTTGGTGAAGTATATTCACCATTGTCTAACCTTGGAGTTCTCCTCTTAGACTCTGAGGATGGTGGTCTGTTCATTCAAAAAGTGGCATAGTAGTCTTTGGGTGCTGAAATCAAGGAGAAGCATCTAATAGAATTAGCTTCCATCAACCCATTTTTCCATATTTCAATGTTAAAGAAGTGCATAGGGGTTCCTTCATTAGTATTCCCCATAGAAAGCATTGGAGTCAAGGATAGTTAGTCCTCTGAGGATATCCCAATTGAAATTATTGAGAGGAAGATCTGAAGGCTTAGGAATAAAAAAGTGTCAGTTAAAGTTCTTTGGAGGAACCAGTCAGTTAAAGGTGATACTTAGGAAGCGGAGGCAGATTTGATGACCAAGTAACCTCACCTCTTCCCTTCAAATTTAGTTCCTACTCATGGGAATTAGTTTTCCACTTCAACAAATTCTTTCTCTTTAAGGCCATCTAGTTATTTTTCATCATATCATATCATGCATTTTGGGGTTGTTTGAGCTCCTGTATCAGTGTAGCTCCAATTATCTACTTGATGGGGAAGCATTTCAGTTTTTCCCCAACTTTTTATTCTAAGTAGTCATCATTCGAGGACGAACGATCCCAAGTGGGAGATGAGTGACACCCTGATCCTTATGATGCTCAAGGAGACCTTAAAATGAGTCCTTCGGACCCTAGTATACAAGATATACCACCAAATATTGGGTTCGGTTGGGTTGGGGATGTTTTTAGATGTAGAAAAAGTCTGTGTTATGAGATGGGCACTCTGTGTTACATATTTGAAGGGCATAGGTGTCTTTTCATATGCCTAAGTCATTCCCAAACCATTTATGGACATGTATTGGGTTTCATAGATGATTAAAATTATCAAATAGGTATTTAATCTCCCTTTCATTTTTAGTTAACAAACATATTCTCCTCTACACTCTCAAGGGATAAGGAAATAGGGTTTCCCTCAAGAATTCACCTTCCAAAGCTTCATGAAGTCAAGAAATTCAGGTATGTGGGGTTTGAACAAGGATATTCTTTCATCCTTATACCCAAAAGTGTGGTTTTTCGTTAAATTTTGAAGAAGTGATTTACTAGGGTTGATACCCATTTCCCTATGTTTTGAAATATTGATGTATAATCATGAATACAACATTATTTTGCATATGATTACTTGTTTCATACATTTTGAATCCATGAAAGTAATGTTGATTGTTAAGTTTGATGATTTCATGAGATAAATTTTACAATTTGACAGGAAGCTTGATATGATAAAAGATTTCAATTTGAGCATTGTGTTTGATATGAAGTTTCCATGAGATGATGAATGTCAAACACCTTAAATTTTGGCCCTTGATCTTGATCTCTAAGCTCATTTCCCAGACTACGACTCATCATTCGAGTCGTACGGTGCCACTACGAGTTGTAGGACTCTAATCATAGTCTGACCAGTGTATTTGGCTAAGTTTGTATGTT
Source organism: Capsicum annuum (assembly GCF_002878395.1). Taxonomy (NCBI): domain Eukaryota; kingdom Viridiplantae; phylum Streptophyta; class Magnoliopsida; order Solanales; family Solanaceae; genus Capsicum; species Capsicum annuum. The sequence goes on from NW_025855126.1 coordinate 1,612,552, forward strand.
GGTCAATATTGGCACCCAATGAGTCGTCAATACCCATTATGGGTCGTATAGTGGTTCTCATAGCCTAACCTGTAAAGGTGCCCAAATATTTCTACCTTGACAACGATTAGATCATATAAGTCGTAAGGTCTGAGTATGAGTTGTAGGTTACAACTCATTGTTAGACCAGTGTGCATACTCCATGGTACTATCAAGACTACGAGTCTAAGGGATGAATCGTAGCCCATCATTATGAGTCATCATGTGACCCGTAGCGACTGGCGGTCAATTTTCAGTCTATTTGTTAAGGCCATTCTTGTCATTTCCCTTTTCCTATACTTAGACCCCACAATCATAAAACACCTTTGGGGAATTATTATCAACACTTATCAATCATAAACACACTCCTAAACTCTCTAAAACCCCTAAGAAAAGAATAAGCAAGGGTTTCAAGAAATTGGTATCTTGAACTTCCAAGGCTTGATTTCTCTCTAGGTGGCGCATGCAAAAACCCTAAACCTACATTAATTTTCTGGTCATTATGGCTACTATATTCGATGGGATTAACCCACCAGAAGAATTAGTGATACAGAATAATGGATAGAAGAATAGTTTAGATTGTAAGGGACCAAAATATGTTGATCTTTTGAAACCTAAAGTGTATATGCATGATACGATTAGGGTTCCTCCAAAACTAGTTGTTATGATGCATGGAGAACCTACTGTTACATAGAAATCATCCGAGGTGAAAAGCTTGATCATAGAAGAAAATTTAAAATATGCCATTATTGGTAAGTTTTCATATGGAAAGCCGGCTATAACAAATTGCAAAATTCCATCCTAATACAGTGGGGAATAAAGGGTGAATGTAAGATAGGAGTTTTGGATGCAAGGCATATTCTAATTAGATTGGAGGGATTTGAGGACTATGTGTAGTTCCTTAAGATGTCAGCATATTACATTAAGGCCAAGGACATGTTTGGCAGATGAGAACGTTAAAATGAGATTCGTGGTTTGAGCTTGATATTAAAAATACAATAGGTGTAGCGTGGATATCAATTCCTTGTTTACCATAAAATTTCTTTGCAAAGAAAGCAATATACTCTATTTCTTTAGCATTAGGAAAACTGTTAACTGTGGACATGGCTACTAGGAATCAAACGAGACCAAGTTATGTAAGGTTGAAAGTTAAGGTGGATTTAGTTGCTAAATTACCGTACAAGGTGAAAATAAATTAGGAGAATGATACTACAGAGAAAATAAAGTCAAAAATGGATTCAAATACAATATGACTATATTCCCAAGTATTGCAAAGAATGTTGTTTACAAGGACATGATGAATAAAGTTGTTGGAATATTCATTCGAAGTTGCATGACAAGGTACAGGAGGAAAAAGAAAAGATGGATAATGAAAGAGCACATGGAAAAGATAAAAGGCAGAAGACATACATTAGGGTAAATATAAAAAATATAAACAAATAACATTGGTTAAAAAGGAGAAACGAGTACAGGAGAGATAGGTATAGTCATATTGTAAGTGAAGTAGAGAATGAAACTCAAGATGAAATTGCTACTTTAAACAATTTTGATGTTTTAAATAAAGAGAAAGATGTTAAGAATAAAGAAATAAGGTACATCAAAGTTAGGAGAGCACAAAAGGTTTGGTGAACAAGAACTTTGGCAAGTCTAAATTGGATTTGCAACCAGTAAAGCAGAATTTGGAGGCTAAGGGTAAAGAATAAAGTCCAGCTAACAAGACAAGAGTTGATAAAAATAAGAAGCAGATAGATGAACAACCAAAGCATAGAGAAGAACACTCAAAGAAGAGGGCTCAAGAACAACATCAAGCATCTGATAAATAGAAGACATCAGGAGAAATGTGGTGTTTGAATAGGAGAATTATAACAATAAGGGCCTGGTGTTAGAAGGAATTATTCCTTTAGCGATATAAGTATGGAATAAATGGAACTCACAAATAAAAAAAAGAATATATGGATAAGGAAGACTTAGAGGATAACATAGAGAAGGTGGCCATAGAAGGTAATTTGTCTCCAAAGAAAATACAAACATTAAGTACAAAACATGGAAAGCAATGTAGGAAAAGAAGAAATCCAAATGGAAGTACAATGCAAACAAAGTGTCACACTTAAAAATCAAAATCAAAGTAAATGCTTTGATATGGAACATCAAATTAGTAAATACTCAGAAAGCATTCACAAGATTGGTAAAACTACATAAAAGACATAAGTTTTTTCATAGGGCTCATGGAACCATTTTAGGAAAGTCACAATATTAATGATTACAAAAGAAGATTAGTGATTCAGCACCCAACAACAAATATATCAAGCAAGATATCGGCATTTATGGATTTAGCAGTGGAATATAGTGTGGTCAAAGATGAGGAACAATAAATACATTGAAATTGGAGAATCAAAATGCTGGAATATCATTGATTGTTACACTGATATATGAAAAATGTAACCAAAATTAAAGATTATCACAATGGGAGTCTATGGGAGATATGGATAATGTTATAATAGAATCATGGATAGTGGGGGAGGGGGTAACTTCAATGTTATAAGAAGTGATGAAGAAAATCTTAGAGGGTTAACAGTCACTGTAGCTAAGACTATTGACTTTAACATTGTATAAATATGTGCAATTTAGAGACATATGTATATAAGGAAAGCAAATATACCTGGTGCAATGGGAGAGTTGATGAAGAGTGCATTTTTAAGAGATTGGACAGAGTGATGTGCAATGACAAGATGCAGGATGTATTTATAGAAATGGAGGTAGAACATTTGGTGAGAAGTGGTTCTGGTCATGCTCTAATGCTACTATCTTTTAATAGCATAATTGAGAAAATTATCAAGTCTTTTAGATTTCTTAATTTTTGACTAAAAGAGGAATCTTGCATGGAGGTGATAAGGTTGAGCTAGCAGGCTGAGATAGAGGGCAATCCTTTTATCATTTTTTATAAAAAAAATTAAAAAAGACAAAAACTGCTTTAACCATATAGACTAAACAAAAATTTGAGAATATTCTTCAAGACATAGCTACTTTAGAGGATGTGATAAAGGTGAGAGAGACATAGTTTGAAGAAGTCTTTCAAGAACCAATAGAGCAAACTTAAAAAAGGAACAGACAGAGTTAAGTTTAAAGTTAAGAAGGGAAGAAGATGTCTGGAGGTAGAAAGTAGAATTTGAATGGTTTCGGATGAGAATAAAATACTAGATTCTTTTATACATTAGTGAGAGGTAGAAGGTATAGACTAAATATTATAAGAACTCAGAATAAAGAAGGCCTTTGGATAGAAGAACAAGATGAGATTGTAGAAGCTGCTACAGAATTCTTTCAAAAATAATTTGAAAAATAAAAGGACAAAGAGATTTCTTAATGTTGGAGAAACTGCCTACAGTAGTATCTAAAGTACATAATATGGAGTTAAAGAAAGTTCCAAGTTTGGAGAAAGTTAAAGCTACAGTGATGGGTTTGAACGGAAATAGTGTTGGGGTCCTGATGGAATGATTGAAGCTTTTCATTAAGATACATAGGATATTGTTGGTAAGGATATTCATCAAATGATAATAGGTTTCTTCAATTAATAAGATTTACTAAGATTCATTACGCCGAAATTTGGTGATGTTGCCAAAAAGTAGGTAGTGAATACCTTTTTAGACATAAAACCTATATCTCTAAGTCATTTTGTGAATTTAATCTTTTCTAGAATCATTCATAAAAGAATTAAGGGAATTCTGCTTGATATTATTTCTGAGAAACAAGATGGTTTTGTTCAAGGAAGAAGTATTGCTGAGAATATATTAGTGGTTCAGGAGATTGTGTCTGAAATAAGGAAAAGAGAAAAACCTTCTAATATGGTTATGAATCTTGATATAATGAAAGAATATGATAAGGTAGAGTGGTTGTTTCTTACAAAAGTCCTGATAAAGATAGGATTCTATGAAGAAATAATTGATATGGTGTTCTAATTGTTGGGAAATAATCGGTACTCGATATTGTTGAATGGGCAACCTAAAGGATTTTTAAAATCTTCTAGGGAATTAAAGCAAGGGGATCCTCTATCTCCCACTTTGTTCATCTTAGATGTAGAGGTGTTATTAAGGAATTTGAAGTCTTTGCTCATTAAAAAGGAATTCAACTTATTTGGCATACTTAAGGGAAGTCCTAAAATCAATTAGCTAGCCTTTGCAAATGATATAATTATATTATGCATGGCTGAATTAGGTACTTTGTAGATGCTAACAATAATGTTGGACAAATATAAAAGAGTTTCTGGAAAAACGATCAATAAAGAGATAAGTGCTTTGTATTTGCATAAGAGAGTGTCTAATGGTATAGTAGTGATGACAGAAGTAGCTATAAGAATTTTGAGACATGATTTTACTTTTAACTGCTTAGGGTGTCCAATTTTTTACACGAGGAAGAATAAGGATTATTACCAATCTATAATGAATAGAATAAGTAGCAAATTGCCAAACTGGAAATGCAAAGTACTATCTTTTGGTGGTAGAGCCATTTTAATTAAGCATGTTTTGAAAAGTATTCCTTTTCATTGCCTTTCAATCATGAATCCTCCCATGAATGTGTTGAATACTATATAGAGAATATTTTCTCAATTCTTTTGGAGTAGTACTATAGATGGAAGAGGAATGCATTGGGTGAAATAAAAGAATTATGCTTACCAGAAGAGGAAGAAGGTTTGAGTTTCAAATTGTTGCAAGATGTATCTAATGATATATTTTGTAAACTTTGATGGAATTTCAGTACTATAGAGTCTATTTGGAGTGACTAAATGCATAATAAGTTTTAAAAAAATAGCATCCTAAAGAGTTTATGCGGAAAATAGGATGGAAAGGGTCTTCCGTTTGGAAGAAAATACTGCAAGCCAGAGATCTTATTGAGAATATTATTGTATGGAAGATCAGAAGTGGAGATTCTTATATATGGTTTGACAACTGGACTAGCATAGGACATATGTATTCCATTATACAGGAAAGTAAGGAGTGGGATGACAAATATCAATATGTGAAGGATCTGGTATTAAATGGGTCATAGAATGAAGAGCTGATAAAGAACCTCTTTCCAGAGGAATTAATTACTCACATTTTGTATAAAATAAGACCACCTGAGTAGACACAAGTAAAGGATAAAGCTATTTGGAGTATTGATGCAAAAGGCATGTTTACAGTGAATTAGCCTGGCAGTATGTAAGACAAAGAAAGACGTTAATTATATTTGTAAGGAATTGTGGATAAAAGGGTTGCCATTTAAAATTGTCTTTATATGTGGATAATATGGAAAGGGAAGGTCTTGGTGGATGATACTATAAGAAGGTGGGGAGTTAAGGGTCCTTCCAGGTGTTGGTGTTGTAGAAATCCAGCACAAGAGACTATGTCTAATGTGTTCTCGAGATCTTATATTGCTAATAGGACTTGGTCCTATTTTTCTTATTTTATGGGTATGAATATTTAAGATTTAAGCCTAAGGGAAACAATTCTTAAATGATGGAATATTGATGTAAAGCAGAGAGAGAAAGTGTATTTTAAGGCATTACCTGGTATTATTCTATGGGAATTGTGGAAAAGAAGGAATAGTTTGAAGCATGAAGGAAAGGATGTGATCGCACAATGATTGATTTTTAATGTTACAAGGAATATGAGAAAGTTACTGAAAATAAGGAATCCAAAGTTGGAATTCTCTTATGACTGGACTAGAATTCTAAAGGATTTTAAACAACTTAAGCCTAAGTTAAAGTTATTAGTGTTCTATGGTAATTTCCAATGGATGGATGGGTGAAGTATAATACTGATGGAGCATGAAGAGGAAATCCAAGAAATAGTTCATTTGTTTTTTGTCTAAGGGATATGCACGGTGATTTACTAAATGCAAAGGGAGCCATCATAGTGGATACAAATAATATGGAGGCAGAAGCAATAACAATTCTATAGGCAGCCAAGCATTGTAGTTATACAAAACATGATAAAGTAATCATTTTGACTGATTCATTATCAATGCAAAAAATCTAAAATAGGGAATGGGATAGTCCATGGAGTGTATCAGATTATATACAACAAATTTGGTATTTACCATTAGGCAAACAAGTGCAGTTTTAATATATATTAAGGGAAGGAAATAACATATTTTATTACTTTGCTAATTTTGCAATTGATAATAGGGACTTCATATTCACAACATTTAAATAGTTACATGCATTAGGTAGGGAAATTGTTAATTGTGATAAGTTATAAAGTCCGTATCTGAGATTGTCACCATGAAAAAAGTAAAGGGGCTGGGATGGATAAAGCTAAGTTTTTCACAAGATTTATATGTACAAATAGAGAAGGTATCAAAAAAGGTAAAACATATTTTTAGCCTAACTACAGTAGCCAACAAAAAAGGACTCTTGAAAATGGGAGGCTCAGAAGGCCAGATTAAACTTTAAAAACCTGAGAACAATACTACTTCCCAAATATTCGTGGTTCTGATCATCCTAGTATCTCTATACCAACCATATCTATAGATTAGGGATTCATAGGTCAAGCAAATCACTTGTAACATCCTAATTTTCTGGAATCGGAACGCCACCTGGTACTCATGATCCTGAAGGACCATAAGCTAACCCTCTACTGATATTTGTACCTAAGCACTGCATAATATAATATAATATAATATAATATAATATAATATAATATAATATAATAAATGACGAAAACTGGTGAAAACTTTCCATAAGGTTCAAAACATCTAAAATACTCAAAACCAAAAACTGAATATTGATATATCTATTTGAAAAGCCTCTAACTGTCTGAACTATGGAGTTGATGGGACATGTCCCCAACTAACTCTATTTTCTGAAAATAAACTGAGTCTAATTCCATAATAAAATAAGGATCATCCTTGAATGAAGAGGACTCACTGCTACGTCTACTATTGCTGACTGAGTCTGGACTACTAAGGTGCTCTAGATCTCGTACTTCTGAACCTATTGTATAAGACTCCATAATACAAGAGAAAAGTATGCGTCAGTACTTTGAATGTACTGGTATTCTAGATGAGGTAAGGCTAAATGTAAGGGCTTATGAATGAACATATCTTAACCGACTAACATGAGAGTACTGAATGAGAACATATGCATGAATGTACAAACCATAACTGAAATTATCGCGACTCTGAATACTGATACTCGGATACTGCTTTACTGATATCTGAACCCACTACTAATACTGAGATATTGAATAACTAAATCTTCTAATATTGATAATTGAGTACTGAAGTTGAGATCAGTCCTCTCTAGCGGTTGATCTCTGAAACTGATGATACTGAATCTGCTCATATCAATGACTGAGTTTTGAGTTTACTACTATCAACTGACTAAATCTATGATCAAACCTTTCTAACAGATGATCTATGAATCTACTAATAATGATAAAAAGTGATTGTATCTGAGATTAGACCTATCTACCGGAAGATCTCTGAATCTTTTAATAATGGAAATGATGGACTGAGTTTGAGATTAGGCTAATCTAATGGGTGATCTCTGGGTATATTAGTACTGATACTGATTAACTTTATATAAGATCAGGCCTATCTAGCGGGTGATCCATGAATCTATGAAACTATCTAAGTTCCTAACCGAAATGGGTGACTGTATCTGACAGTCCTAATTTCTATGTTCTACTTGAAGACTGATACTGAAACTACAACTGTGGGAGTTCTCACTTAACCGACATGCCCCAAATCTAATATAGTAGGGTCCAATCTGTAACCCTAGATGGAAAGATATCAATACCATGCCACGGTTAAAGACCTCTGCTATGGTCAAGCCTCTTTAACGAGTGACCCTAAACAGGAAGTCAAGGCTAAGGCAATATTATAGTCAAGCCTTAATCTAACGGGTGACTCCTGGTCCTACACTGGCTATGCAGTTCTGGAGTTTAGGGACTATTATCAATGACTCTTCCTCTCTAACGGGGAAACCATCATCCCTGCACTCGCTCGGTGCTAGTTCCTACTCCCAACTGAAAGACACTAAACTGATTCTTGGACTGTACTAGACTAAGCTGAATCTATTATTGATTATCTTACTTGACTGATCTAACTGAGTTTAATTGATTATGAAGACTGGTAGAATACTACTAAATCTCATTATCTGATTGAATGATACTGAATTCTGAATTGTTTAATTGAATGCTACTGAGGTCTGAACTGAATTCTTAAATACTACTAAGATCTGAGTTGAATACTGAAATGAGGCTAGAATGCTAATGATACTGAGATTACTAAAATTTCTTAAGTTCTGTAACTATCTGAGATTACTGAATTCTATAATTAACTGATTTCTAAAAATTGTAGCTTGACTGAGATTATCGTGAAAACTGACACAGGCTCTAGACTGCAACTAATTTGTCGAGTATAAATACCCCAGGACTCGATAACATAAAAGTAAAACATAACCATTCTTGAATAATCATGACCATGGACTTTCATTCCCCATCACAATCATTAAAGCATCTCTTCAAGCACTTAGAAATCATAAACATGTGATAGTATAAGGAGACATGCTATTGGCTCATACTCCATTCAACAAGGTATTACAACAAACACTTAACATGCATTAAAGAGAACATAATTAGGGGATTTCATGATAACATGTCACCATTCTTTTACTAAGGCTTTTCAATAAACACTTGGCATGTATGAACTTACATAAAATTGGGGATTTCTAGTCAACATGCTATAATGGCTCTAATTCCTTCACATAAGCATTTCATCAAACATATGGGGAGCATGATTTGATTATTCACAATTTCTACACTTAATTGACATAAACACATCACTTAATATGCAAATTAAAGAAGGTTTATCATGAACATCACATAAATATCACATACTAGGATCAAAGCTTGAAACTTTGTAAACAAAATATGAATTAAAACTCAATAATAACATGAACTTCAATTTTAACTCACATGAATCAAGAAAACACATTAATATAAGATATTTGAATCTAGAAAAGGATTATTGAACTTCTTGGGTGGAAGGAACCCATGAATCAACATCTGCATACCTTACTACTTGATCCTTGAAAGTTAATGGTGAAAGCTTGATGATTAGGGTCTTGATTTTGGAACCCTAACTCTTGTTTTTGAGAAAAATTGAGAGAAAACCACAATATGTGGGTTTAATATGGCTGAATATCGTGTTAAGGAGTATATATAGGGGTAGAAAAATGACTATTTTTCCTTTGGAATTAAAATCTGGAACTAGAACACCGATAAAAGCTTCATCGCGATGTGGTGAAATCGCAGTGAGCTACTAGAATTTGACAATTTTGAAATTGAGCCTTGGCACGATGCACCATATTCGCGGAGGCTCACTGGATTTTGATGATTGCCATTTTGACTAACACCGCGATGTGCCAAAGTACCAGGTGGTACACTATCTCACTTAAATGGCTCTAACTCTTCGTTCCAGTGTCGAATTTGGACAAATTTGATATCGATGGAAAGATTATTTAATTTTTTACGTGATAAAAAGTCCAAATCTTAAAAATTTCATATGGAATAAAATATATTAATCTTTGAAGCAATATCTTTGATGTTCTAGAGACGAATTTGAACTAGGAGAAGGGTGGGGTATTACATCACTTATGCAAAGAATTAACAGAAGAAAAAGGGGAAATCAGCTTACTTGGGAAAGATAATAGTCCTCAGTTGACTAGAATCCTAGATGTAACTCAAAAAAAGCAACACAATCCTATCCACTGGAGAACACATCTGAAATAGAAGAAGAACAAGGAAAAAAATTATGGAATCATAACAACAAACATAAATAGAAATCAAAGGGAAGGAAATGAAAATGATGTACTTATGCAAGCTGGAAGAAACTCCATTCCAGATCGACCAAGGCATAGATAATATGACCCAAATTTGAAGAATAGAGGACTGTTTATTCATAAACAAAAACATTGTAAAAGGAGGCGGATGCAAGTGAAGACGAAGACTATGCTTAATTTGGAAACCCTACTACATCTATATGTAACTTTTAGATTTATTTTTGGATTGGATTGGGTAGGAAGTTTTTAGTAGTAGGCCTTTGTTTTTATCTCCATTGGATAATTTTGGATAGGTTAGTCCATCCTTGTTACAAATTTCAATTGATTTTTATTTATAAAACTAAAAATTTAACCCAAAAAGAGATATCTCAGGCATGTTACTCTTCCCTAAATCTTATTTTGTTAAAAACATGTGTTTTAAATGATTTTAGTTGTATGGATTTGAATGTGGGTTTTGACATGGATTGAAGGTTTTGGAATGTATGATTCTTGAATTATTTTCTAGTGGTTTTCATGAGTTGTTGATACTTTGAATTGAATGTTTTTAAACTAATGGGGTGCATGGGTGTGGGGATTTGAAAGAGGGTCGAGGTATTACCCCAAATTGCTATTTTTAACTTGGAAATTAGTTTTGAATAATTACATTCCCTCAACCTACTTGTGTAGATAGTTTTAAATTGTTGAATTGTCATTTGTCTTGATTTACTAACCTATTATATTGTATTGCATAAATGGTTAAATAATGAACATGGATTTTAAAGGTCTTGCTGGCTATGTTTTGATTTAATGAACAAAAGGGGTCCAATGCATTCTTCAATTTTATTTGATAAATCAAAATAGGTCGAGGCATTCCTCTAATTTTTTTGATAAATAAAATGGGGTCAAGGCATTCCCCAAGTTAATGAAATTGTAATGGCATATTTTGAGCTTCAAATCTAAATGGTATAATGATACCGTGGTATGCCTTAATATATGATTCCTTTGTTAATGAATGTTTATGTGAAACTTAATTTAATTGGGCTTAATGGGTGTTATGTATCTAAGCTGTGAAGGTGTAGTTTTCAAATAGCTTATATTGGAAACTCATGTTTGCCGATGTGATGGTTGGTCTTGATAATTCTGTGCATAATTCATACTATTGATATATTTTATATCGAGGATTGATGCAGGGTTAGGGAATTCTATGGTCTTCCTTGATTCCTCCAGTTCATGTGTCTAACACGGACTAGGGCTCTTTCAATAGGTGGAGCTAAACCTATTGAAACACATTAGTTTCTGGACCTTAGAAAATTTTCTAGAATTTTGATCTCTAGACCCAATACAACTCATGGGTATGATACATATGTTGGGGTACTAATGGTATGGTCTAGTTGTATGCTGACTAACGTTGGCTGGTGGGATGGATTTTAGTTACTGGAATGGGTATGACTTAGGGGTATGAGTCATATTGGTGGTTACATATTATTTGGTTCCTTAACTTAATCTTAGAATTGGTTACATAGGTTGGATTTGAGTATGAGTGGATCACCATGAGCCATAAGCCATAAGCCATAAGCCGTACGAGTGGATTTGAGTACGAGTAGTATTAGGACCTTATGGTGGACATTGTCTAAATCTTTCTTGAACTTAAATCTGCCAGGGGTACGGATAAAGGGTATGGATCGTATGCTTTGGATATGACTTGGTTAGATGATTCGTATGCTGGATAGTATTTGATCCAAAGGTTGAGTCTATGGTACGTGTGAAGGGTACCACTCGTATTGGTAGGTATGACTCGTGAGGGTCAGTCATATCCTTGTGATGGGGTTTTGGTGAAACTTAAGTGGGGGTATTTTGGACATTTTCTCACTTATTCTAATAAGGTCCCATGACTTCTAACCTACTTGAAAGGTTATTTACCCTATTATTCCATTCATTAACACTTAGAAACTATTCTAAACACTCTAAAATTCTCTCCAAAGCTTTTGGGCAAGGGAAGCTAGGGTTTTAACTAAAGGATTGATTTAGAGCTTATCTTGGTGATTTCTTTTCGTTATTATCTTGGTTTAAGGCATGTTCTCTTCCCTCATTGTTAATTATAACTAAAGGCGTGGTTTTTATGAATGTTTCCATGATTTCATTGATTACATGATTTTGGTTTTCAAATATGAATTGTGGGTTTTGATGTTAAATGGTTGGTTATGGTTTTCCATAGTTTTAATTATGCTTTTATTTGCATTAATTGTGGTTTTGGATAACTAGATTGCATGGGAATGGTTTAATGGTAATTGGAATTGGTTTTGGTCATATTATGCCCCCCAATGTGTTTGATAAAATGCTTATAAAGATATGTTCATTGCATTAACTACTTTTAATGGAACTCTTTCTTGTTTTAAAAATTAGTAAAGGAATTATGAATGGTTTAAATGGCTTGGAAATGTACATGGCTAAATGGTTATTCTTGAGGGGCATATGGAATCCCCCAAGTAGTTTAATGTGGTAATGGAAGGGCACTTTAAAGTCCCCTTAAACCCATAAATGGTTGGCTATGGATGATACTTACAAGTAAGGATTGGTACAATGATACCAATATCAATGGCCTTGGTTAATAGATGGAAAATTATTTGGTTATTTGGAAATTGGTTTTGATTAGGCAATAGTTCCAGAATGCGTAGCAAAGTCGTAGAAGGTAGAGGTCCCTAGGGGACCAAAACTGGAAACTCAAATTTGTTGATATGAGGTTGGTCTTAGTGACTGTGTGCATGATGCCACACAATATTTGGGGGATGTACTGGTCATTCCAAGTTTTCTTCCCTGATGGTATGTCTACACACACTGGGGACCTTTCAGCAGAGAGAGCTAAACCCATATAGCTCGTGGGCAGTTTAGGATGGCAAAGCTACATAACCCAGGTAAAGATTTTAAAGGCATGCTAAACCCGATCCCTTTTCTCGGCATGGTTATATATATATGCATGGTTGTGTTCATATGGATTGTTTACTTGGTTTTATAAATGGAATTATTTTATCCTTATTATGAGACCATGCTAGCGGTCACTCGCTAACCTCATCTACTAGCGGTTGTATACCCACTCTATGCAGAAACCATCCGTTCTACTCCTACATAGTAATTTACTCAGGGATAGCATTTGTATTGAAGTGGTGAGCTTCAATCATTTTAGAAGGCTCTATTTTATGTTATCGATATTTTGAGACACTTTGATTTTATTTTGGATATTGGTTTTGGCTATAGTTGGGGGCATGTCCCAAGCGAATTTTATTACTTTTTTGGTTAGAGTCTTTGTGGTACTTCTATGAGTTGGAATGGGTGGGATCGGTATTGGTGTCGGCCTTGGCATTGGAATAAGTTGAAGGGCTGAAATTATTGGTTGATATTGTTGGTTACTCTATCCTATTTCATTTTGGGATTAATTATATTATGTTTTGGAACATCCTTGGTTATGGCCTAGTTTATGACCCTTATTTGGTGTGGTTGGATTATTAGTATGGGATGGTTGGACTTGATTACGTTAGTCACGGTTGTGATCTTACCCCTAATTCTTTATGAGAACTGTTACACTATCCTATTACATGCTTGAAATTCAGCCAACTTAGGGCAGGCGACTGGAGATTAGGTTGGGTAACGGGGGTGGTGTCTGGTCCTAGTAGGACTTGGGACTCCCATTGTGATAAGTCTCTAGGGTGGTTCGTGTCACCCATATAGCACATGGATGACTTTTTATGGTGGTTGAGATACATAGTCCAAGTTAATGTTTTACTATCATGCTAAACCTTATTCCCTACCTTAACATGTATTACATATATATATGTATGTATAGATGGATGCATGGATGTGAACATGTATATTGAGTTTGAAATTGAATTTTTGACTACCACTACTTTATCCTTATCCCAAGTTACATGCTAGCGCTCAACCCATTAACCATCACTGGCCGTTATATCCCCATGGAATGTAAGCACTTAAGATACTTTTACTTTTTATATGCAGTGATAGGATTTTGGGGTGTCAGCAGTTAGCTTGAAGTGGTACCCTCCCGATCTCCAGAAGAGCTTCAATTCATGGTTTTGCTATTTTTTATGTCATACACATTTCATTTGGTTTCTTTAGCTATCGTCGGGGGAATTTCCAAACATAAATTATATTAAGTTTCTCGTAGAGGCTTTGTGGATTACTATAGACTGGGTATTATAGTTGATATTCGTAGAGTCTTTGGAGCTTACATTCATTCTATCTTATTATATAATCAGAACTCATCCACTGCTAGTTGTATTTTTTTCTAGGCAAAGGGGTGGTCTCTGGTCCTCGATGAAATTGAGATACCCATCACAGCTAGGCCCTAGTTTGGGTCGTAACAAAGTTGGTATTAAAGTCAGGTTTGGTATTATTAGGTGTCTACTAAGGTGTGTAGGGTGCAGTCTCTTTTATAGATGTGTAGCACGCCACGCTTATAAGGGAGGGGCTACAAGGCATTTAGGAATATTTTCCTTTCTTGTAGTGTATTTTTGGGCTATAGAGTCTAGGGTCTTGACAACTCTCTAACTTTTGATTAATCACATTTTAGATCATGTTTCCATAAATATTTGATGCTCGTGGGGACTCTTTCATCCCACTTGAAGACTATGTAGATGGAACTCATCCAACTTATAAGGTACAAACTCAGTTTAGGGACCCTGCTTCTGAATTCCCTTATGAAGTTTCATTTATACCCACTGATTCTTCTTCAGCTGGTGACACTCATGCTTAGTTTCCTGAAGGAGATATTTCTAATGCTGAGTTTTGCTATTCTATTCTTCCTTTAACCCTAATAGTAGAATTTTTGTCATGTCAGTTGTGTCTTATTAGTGAAATAAAGAATCAGGCAAGGGTGAGGGATAGGTAGAGCAAGATTTTAGATATTTAGAGTAGGGGAGGGTTCAAAGAAATAGTGGTAGAGTTTGTAAGTGGTGGCGTAAGAAGAGAAATTAGGGGAGTTCCCATGTGTCTATAAGTGCTCCTTACCCTAGGTCTTTTGATGATTATCGCTTTTAGGTAAACCATAGTTTAAGGCAAAGGGAGCCTAATTTTAGACCAGCGGAGCTCAGGTAGCCACACCTTATCCTCCTTATTGATTTTATGGTTAGTTTCATTATGGTCAGTGTGACGAGGAAAGGAATCAATGTTATAGGCTGGGTCATATGCAGCAGGAGTGTCTTTTAATGGTCGCTACAGGGGTCAATAATATTCAAGTTTCTACATCTTCCATTTTTGTACCAAAGGGTGCTACCCCTGGTATCGATGCAGGTCGAAGTCATCTTTATGCTCTTGTCATCTGTTAGGACTCTGATGCCTCTCTTGATATTGTTATTCATATGTTAAAACTCCCGTGATGTGTATTGCCTTCTTGATGTGGGGTCTACCCTTTTTTTGACCCCTTATGTGGCTATTTATTTGGTTTTGGTCTAGAGTGTATTCCTAATCCCTTTTCAGTGTCTACTCTAGTGGGTAACTCTATTATGGCTAGGAGATTATATAGGGTTTATGGTATATATCTGTTATAGGGAGATGTTGGTGGATTTGATAGAGTTGGTGATGTTAGATTTTGATGTTATCTTGTGGATAATTGCCTCCTTTCATGTTATACATATCTTAACTGTAGGACCCAATGGGTCTATTTCAAATTACCAAATAAACTAGTGATTGAGTGGAAAGGGAGTTCCTTAGTGCCTAAGGGGAGGTTTATTTCATATGTTAGAGCCCAAAAATTGATTTCCATGGGGTGTCTATATCATCTAGTTGGGGTTAAGGACTCAAATATGGGTGTCTATGTCATCTTCTTGGTATTCCTCCCGATAAGAAAATTGATTTTTAGATTAATTTTCTTTTGAATACCCATCCTATCTCTTTCCCTCCCTACATAATGGCTCCCACTGTGTTGAAAGAACTTAAGGAGCAACTGAATGACCTTTATAAGGATTTTATCCACCCGCTCTAGTATTTCTCTGTGAGGTACTCCTACTCTCTTAGTGCGTTAGAAAGGGTTCTCTCCGAATATGTTCTATAAAAATTATAGTTAATTGAATAAGGAATTTAGGGTCACATCTTTATAGGGTTGACTAGTATATTATACGAGTACGTTGTTAGTGGTGCATATTTTTGCTCAACCCTAAGTTTGAACCTTAGATGTTGATGGGGGGAGGAATGTTAGCTCGCTAGCGATGTAAGAGTTACGAGATTAAATTGGTAGACTTAATGGGATGTGTGGAAGAGTTTATGTTGATAACTTAGGAAATATTGGAGAGGGTAGTTGTGATGTCTACCTAAAGTTTAGTGTTAGAGCTATGAATTAGGGACAAGTCATTTGGTAAATAAAAAATATTAGGTTTATAAGAATATGTTGGACCCCAGGTAGTATCTCAGTAGATGAGGTTTTAAGTATGTAAGTGCCCTGTGTACCTAGTTCATATACACAGTTATACCCCATGATGTAGAGCGTTGTGATTATAGGTTCTGCGAGAAAGTATGTCTTCAAGGATAGGATGGTGAACTAAGGTTGATCTTGAATTTTCTCATGATGATGAGTTTTAGGGAAGAGTCATGGTTAATCTACTCCTATGATAGTGATTCCCTTATGTTTTTGTTAAGAGGGTGGGTATTCTACCAATGTCATGCATATTCTATAGAGTCTATTCCTAAGATCCACATTCTCTATATTGTGTATGTCCATGCACTAACCCTTGACATAGAAGCAATAACTGTTCTAAAAATCCAAACTTCCAAATATTCAAGCTCTATGTTATGGCTCTCATGAACCTTTGAACTCATGTCTTACTTTAAGCTTGTCCCTAAGGAACTATACATTTTACTTGCTTTCAATTCATTTTTTGTCATGTATTAGCCCAAAATAAAGTTTTTTATGCAAGCTAGCGACTATTCTCAATCCTTAGAAGGAGAGACAGTAGTTTCAAGAAGCAGTCCTTGCCTTATTTCTTAAATATATATGTCACAGCTCCATGTTATATGACTCATGATATCTGCACTTGTGTTTTCCACTGTGCCAATTTGAAGAACTCATGCTATATTATGCTTATGCCAAAACAACCCGTTATTTATGATATAGGTGGTTTCTATGAAGTATTTTGTTCCCATTGTACTGTGTCTTATTTCACATGTCTCACTCTAAATAGTACGCCTAGTAGGAGACATGATTGATAAATAACCCTCTTTCTCGATGCTTGTACTCTATTTCTGTAATATACCTCCCTTTGGTAGTATAGTAGTGGCTCTGAAAATGTAGTAATGCTATAGATAAGGGAGTGGATGTTCTTGATGTGATTTTTTTGGGTGATTTCTTAGGCTAGGGACATAGATGAAAGTAAAACAGTAAGATGAACTCTTGTTGAGTGAAATAATTAAAAAAGGGAGATGTGGTGAAAACTTTATGATAATGATTAAAGTTGGAAATCCATGAAGTGGGTGTAAAAAAATGGGCGTGGATTCTATGATTAATAGATGCACAAACTATGGTATTATGTGATTAGTTCTCTTTGATTTAAGATCGGAGGCTATTTGATTATAGTGATGACATGAGTAGTGTTATTAGAGGGATGTAAAGTATAGGATCCTATAGCTTGTGCTAGCACCTGTAACTCTGAGTTAGGTTTTAACATGGAAGAAATATGTAGTTATACTCAGACTCTTGTAGTTGTGTGATAGTATCTTAGGAGTGATTAGGAGATCAAAATGGTAGAGTGTTGCATTCATAGATGAAAGCATAGTGGTGGAGTGTGGTTATATTTAAGAGTTGTTATGTGTATAATATAGGGTGGAAGTGCTTTGTGGGAGGCTGAATCCACTCTTGTTTATCGCTTTGTATACTCGTGCTTGAGGTATGTGCATTCCTTAATATCTTTGTTTTCTGTATTTATTAAAGGTAAGTGTGGTCGTGTTATGTGTTAAAAGCTTGCTAATGGGATACCTTGTGAAATACCTTGGCTTTTGTCCTTTAGAAATTTCTTGAGTTTTGAAACTCTCTGGACATCATACGACTTAGGCTTACTAGCTGTATAAAGTAGGTATGGTTTAGGGGTCTTTGTCATATGTTACTCAGTGTAGTTTTTGTTGGTTACTGTCCAAGAGATGAATAGGCACCATACTAGTCGTATGGAGATAGTACTAATGAGGAAAGCCACTCGTATGTTGATCATTATGTCATCCCCTTGGTAGGCTGCCTATGGTATGGATTTATGGTACATATCATATGATGAAAGTAAGACTTAGGTAAAGAAAGTCATATGGTGGATAGTGGGGATGTCTAATATTCTGTCTAGGGTACGAGTTGTGGGTACCACTTATATGTTGTGTGTACGAGCCAAGGGGGCAAGTCCTACCCTCCTGCGGTGTTTTTTACAGTTTAAGTTGGGGTATTCTGGACATTTCCCCTCTTAACCCCTTTTGGCCCCATGACTTAAAACATTTTGGGGGCTTCATTTACCATATTATTCTCAATCAAAAACACTTTAAACACTCTCAAATCTCTCTCAAGCTCTTGGAATAAGAATAGGCTAGGGTTTCCTTTAGGGTGGTCAATTAAGGCTCTCAAGGATGGTTTCCCTCCGTACTCTTTGGTATCTAAGTCATGTTACTCCTCCCTCATTGATAGTTTAACCAAATACATGTTTCAACGAATGGTTTTCATAATATTATGGTGGGTTTATATTAGTTTTGAAATATATGTTGCGTGTTTTGGTTACTAATGGTTGGGTAATGTTTTCCCATGTTTTATTTATGGTGTTTCATGTTATACTGTTTGTTTGAACTTGTGGTTGCATGGGAATTGTCAATTGGTACTTTTTTTTGGTTTTGGAAAAAATATGTCCTCAACGTGTTTGTTAAAATGCCTATGAGAATGGTTTTGTCACATGGTTTGACTTTTATTGAAACTATTGCATTGCATAATATGGTAAAGGAACCTAATTTGTTAAAATGGTTTTAAATTTTTTGGTAAGTCCTTTGTGGCCATAGTATTAGTTTAATTGGAAATCATGTAGGGTACATGGAATACCCTAAGTGTTAGCTAATGACATTGCTTGCAAGCTATAGTCGGTATAACAATACAACTATATAATGCCTTGGTAATTAACACATAGAACTGATGGTTTGGCTGTGTGCTAATGGTTTTAATTGGGCAATAATAGATGGTTGTGATAGCTTACCGTGAAGGTGTCTCCAATGGCTGGACATTAGAAACTCATGTTTATCGACCTGAGGATTGGTGATGGTGATCTTATATGTGTGAGTTACATTAGAATCCCCTAATTTGTACTTGTATATATGTATCATGGAGGGCGAAGGGTATATGGGAATCCCGAACCCCTGTGATATCTCTGGTTCGTGTGGCTTCACGTATTGGGGCCCGTTCAAAGGGTAACACTGGATCCATATAGACCGTAGGTGGATTATGATGGTAAAGCTACACAAACTCAGGTTAAAGGTTTTAAATGCATGCTAAAACCGATTGCCTTTCTCGGCATGAATTATATATATATATATATTTGTATGGATGTTATTGCATATGGTCATTTACGTGGTTTTAAATATTGGCATTATTTTATCCTTACTCTGGAGTACATGCTAATGTTCACCCACTAACTTGTCTATAGGTATTGTATCCCCATGCAATGTAGGAACCGACCATACTACTCCTCTTGCTCAATGATTGGATTCGGGGACAACTTTACGTCGGATTAAAGTGGTGAGCTTCCATACTCTGGAAAGATCCATTTCATGTTATCGACTTCTCTACGTACTTTTTTTATTTCTCATACTTTGGTTTATGGCAATAGTCGGGGGCAATAGGATGACAAAGTCTGCTCACTTCTTTCCAGTGAGGACTAACTTTTCGGTTGAGGATTATGCGAGGTTGTATCTTCATGAGATAGTGAAGTGCATGGGGTACTGGTTTCTATCATCTCTGATCGTGGTACGCAGTTTGCATCTCACTTTTTATGGTCATTTCAGAAAGGTTTGGGGACCAAGGTGATTCTGAGTACTGCTTTTCACCCGCAGTCAGATGGGCAAGCAGAAAGGACTATTAAGATGGTTGACGACATGCTTCGTGCTTGTGTGATTGATTATGGTGGTAATTGAGTTGAGTATTTTCCACTTGTGAAGTTTTTTTATAATAATAGCTACCACTCTAGCATTGGGATGTCTCATTTTGAAGCATTGTATGGTAGAAGGTGTAATACCCCGGGAAACTTTTTGTTGAAATTTTGTGCGTAAACGTGTTGGGTTCTATCTTCTAGCATGAATTATAGATTTTTCGTGCGGAATGTCTTAGATTATAACCCACCATTGCGTATTGTATCAAATAAACTTTCCAACGATATGTGGATCATCCAAAACGGACACCCGAGCGACGAGTTATGAACATTCCGATCGAACCGTGAATAGTAGTGAACAGCAAAACATGTAGGAAAAAGTACTGAGGCCTGGCGTATTTTTGCTCCAACTTTAAACGATCATAACTCCTTATACATAATGATCTGGGTGATTTACTATATATCAACGGAAAGCTCTGCTAGTCCTCTTGCCAATGAAATTGGTTTCATCCAATTTTTCTATTGGAGCAAAAAGTTATGGTCGATCTACTTCAGCCTATCAAAAGTGAATTTTTGGGTCAACTTCAAACGATCATAACTCCTCGTACACAATGATCTGGGTAAGATACTATATATTAATGGAAATATATGAGAGTCCTCTTTCTAGTGAAATTGGTTTTATCCAATTTAGATATCGGAGTAAAACGTTATGGTTAATCTACTTCAAACTATCAAAACAGTCCATCAAAGGACAGATTCGAGAATTATTTGATTTTTAGGGGAATTTTGGTCATTCCCCCTCACCCAAAATCTGTCCAAACCCTATATTAAAGCCTATTAGAAGCATTATATGTTATATTTCATCAAATTCCCTCAAAAAGAAAACCCTAAGCTCCTACATCTAACTTCAAGAACCTCCAAAGTTCACCATTAATTCTGCAAATTTATTCAAGATTCCAAGTTCCTAGTTCAAGAACTCCAAGAACCATCATTCAAAGGCATGATTAACATCTCAAAAATGAGTATCGATCTAAAGTTCATCATTCAAGGTATGTGGGATTTTTCAACAAGAACTCTCTTTCGTTCTTGTGCCCAAAAATAATTTTATTTACAAAGGCATTTGATTTTTACGAATTTGAAGCATGAACCCATATATTATGATAATTATTATGAAATCTTCAAGTTTATGATTTTGAAAGATGAATTTACATGTGTGGTGATATAAAGCATGAATCTTGAATGATATTTATCATGATTTTGATATTTGGGTCGTAAATCTCCATTGAAAATTGTGTTTTTTGAGAAAGTGTGTGTTATAAGCACATTGATGTTGAATATTTGACATATTTTGAATGATTTGACCATTTGGTCTTAATGGAGTTGTTTTGATCTCGAGTGTGAAAGAAATCCACAACGTGGTTGATTTTGATAGATGGGAAGCATGATGGCTCCCGATGTATATTTATATATTACTAAAATTATATTGTTGTGGATTGTCTTTGAAATGATCTGAGCTAAGTCCGGGAGAAATCTTTAGCACCGAGTGGGAGGTATAAAGCGACCTTACTTCCCTAGAACTAAGTGCCCCCGTAGGAGTAAGCCTGAGGCTGATTTATATAGTGATCACTAGTTTGTATGGATTTGATATCGATAGTCCTACTCCGATGGCAAGGATAGGATGGCTCTCCCCAACGTGGGTTGTACGTTGGACTCTATGTAGCTCACATGATTTATGTCGGTTATAGGATCTCCCAGTGTGTGTGTGTTTCCTTGTGTCTATGGTGAATGGTGAAGTGATTTGAAAGTGGAATTGAGAAAGTTATTCTTTCGAAAGATTTAAATGATATTTACATTATGAGAATTGATATTCTTGATGAACTGAAAGTGATTGACAGATTATATGATGACTCACATGTGTTATTATACTTATTTCATCCTCTCATGATTATGATGATTTTGTTCGGGCTATGTGAGTCTTTCATACATCCTGCATATTTCTTATAAATATTTATGATGATGATCTTTATACAACTGCATACACCCCCATATACTCAGTTCCTTTCCATGGTACTGACCCACATCTTCGAATATGGGCTGCATTTTCTCAGAATGTAGGTTCAGGTGCTCAGTTCCAGGTTTGACAGTGATTCTTTGGGCACGTTGTTCTACATCCTCTGTTGTGGTAAGTCCTCATGTTCCGAGGATGTAATGTCTGATGTTAGTTTTACGAAATTATTTACATTTGATAACTGAGTATGAGTCAGTTGGGGCATGTCTCAATGGCTCGCTGGTTTTATTGATTTTCTTAGAGGCTTGTCAGACTAGTATAGATGTTGGGAGTTGACTAAAAAGTCATATTTTGTTATCTTTCTGAAATTCAAATATTCTTGGATGATGATTACTCGATTGATAATTGAGGGTTATTTATGGAAACCCCGTTGATTTGTGTTGAACTGAATGAAAATGGCTTACAGGGTTAGCTTAGGGCTACTCGTAGACTCAAGCACCGTGTGACACTTCGGGACCCATTTTTTGGGGCATTACAAACTTGGTATCAGAGCCTAAGGTTTTAAGGTGTCCTAGGGGGGGAGTCGCCTTCAGTATCAGGATCGTTCACCTATGCCAGCATCGTCATCTATTAGTGCTCCCGTTCCTAGAGGTAAGCAGGAGCAAGGTAGCAGGTCAAATACATCCAGGTCCCAGTACAGTGCTGGTAGTAAGCCAAATTGTCCCTTGTGTCCTAGGTGTGGTAGGTATTATTCGGGTGAGTGTTAGGGTGAGAAGAGGGGTTGTTTCCGGTATGGTGACATGGTTCACAGAGTTAGAGATTGTTCACAGGATGGACAAGGGCGTCGTGACTATCGCCCTCAGACCCAGACTCAGACTGTTAGTGCTCCAGTTCCAGCGACTTGCCCAGCCCCAGCTCAGGGCGCCTCTTCTAGCAATGCTGGCAGGCAGTGCCAGAATAGATTCTATGCTTTACCGTCCCGCCAGGAATAGGAGGACTCTCCTGATGTTGCTACTGGTATGCTTCGTATATTTCAGTTTGATGTGTATGCTTTGTTGGATCCTGGATCCAGTTTCTCATATGTTATACCTTTGATTGCTATGAATTTTAAACTGAGTCCTGAGATTATTCCTGAGCTTATCCTAGTTTCTTCCCCAGTGGGTGATTCGATTGTTGCCCAGAAAGTGTATAAAAAGTGTCCTGTTACCATTCTTCATAGAGTCTTGTTGGCTGATATGATTGAGTTAGACATGGTAGAGTTTGATGTGATTCTGGGTATGGATGGCTGTATTCTTCTTATGCCTCTATTGGTTGTCGGACCCGAGTGGTCAAGTTTTAGTTTCCGAGTGCATCCGTGTTTGAGTGGTCTGAGAATTCTGTATCACCCAAGAGTCATTTTATCTCTTACCTCAAAGCTAGAAAGCTTATTTCCAAAGGGTGTATTTACCATTTAGTTAGAGTCAAAGACACTAAGTCTGAGACTCCAACTCTCCAGTCTGTTAAGGTCGTCAATGAGTTTTTTGATATCTTTTCGGATGATCTCCCAGGGATACCTCCTGATAGAGAGATAGAGTTTGGGATTGATTTTCTTCCCGATACTCAGCCCATTTCTATTCCTCCTTATCGTATGGCCCCTACAGAACTTAAGGAGTTAAAAGAGCAACTCAAGGATCTACTAGATAAGGCTTTCATAAGGCCCAGTGTTTCTTCTTGGGGTGCTCCTGTGTTGTTTGTGAGAAAGAAAGATGGCTCTTTGCATATGTGCATTGATTACCGCCAACTGAATAAAGTCACCGTAAAAAATAAGTACCCCCTTCCGAGAATAGATGATTTGTTTAACCAATTACAAGGTGCAAGTTATTTCTCAAAGATAGACCTTCGTTTCGGCTATCATCAACTCAAAGTTAGGGAGTGTGACATCCCAAAAACTGCTTATCAAACTCGTTATGGCCATTTTGAGTTTCTTGTTATGTCTTTTGGGTTAACTAATGTCCCAGTAGCTTTCATGGACCTCATGAATCGAGTGTTCAGACCATATCTAGATATGTTTGTCATAGTGTTCATCGATGATATACTGGTGTACTCCTGTAGTGAGGATGAACATTCTGATCATCTCCGAGCTGTCTTGCAAACCCTTAGAGATCACAAGTTGTTTTCCAAGTTCAGTAAGTGTGAGTTTTGGCTAAGGTCAGTTGCTTTTCTGGGTCATATCATTTCTTTTGAGAGTATTAGAGTTGATCCCCAAAAGACCGAAGCCGTTAAAAATTGGCCTAGACCTATTTTTCCAACTGATATCCAAAGTTTCTTAGTTTTAGCTAGCTATTACCGCCGTTTTATTGAGGGTTTCTTCTCTATAGAGTCTCCTATGACTCGCTTGACCCAAAATAAAGTGAAGTTCTTGTGGTCCAAATCTTGTGAGAAGAATTTTCAGGAGTTGAAGACTCGACTCACTTCAGCCCCTATTTTGACTTTACCTGATGGTGTTGATGGTTTTATGATGTATTGTGATGCTTTGAGAGTTGGGTTGGGTTGCGTATTAATGCAGAAGGATAAGGTGATAGCTTATGATTCTAGACAGTTGAAACTCCATGAGAAAAATTACCTCACCCATGACCTTGAGTTGGCTACTGTTATGTTTGGATTGAAAATCTGGAGACACTATTTGTATGGTGTCCATGTTGATGTTTTCAATGATCATAAGAGTCTACAGTATGTGTTTACCCAGAGAGAATTGAATCTTAGGTAGAGACGATGGTTAGAATTATTAAAGGACTATGATATGAATGTGTTGTACCATCCGAGAAAGGCCAATGTTATGGCAGATGCCCTAAGTAGAGTGTCCATAGGTAGTGTTTCACATGTGGTAGAAGGTAAGAAAGAGTTGGCTCGTGATGTACATTGTTTGGTTAGATTAGGGGTTAGGTGGTTTGACTCTGCTGAAGGTAGTATAGGGGTTCAGAGTAGTTCCGAATCCTCCTTGGTTTCGGAAGTGAAGGAAAAGAAATACTTAGATGCTAGTTTGGTCAGACTGAAGGAGTCAGTCAAGGACCAAAAAGTAGAGGTTTTCTCCCAAGAGGGAGATGGTGTGTTGAGATTGCAGGGTAGATTTTGTGTCCCGAATGTTGATGATCTGAGACAGAGAATTATGGCTGAA